>NW_027041847.1:258554-456409 GCF_033297395.1 Canariomyces notabilis
AAATTATGTCGTCCAAACCCTGATGGGCGATACCGTCGTGCTAGCTCCCAAGTTTCTCAAGGAGCTCAACATGCTTCCTGAGTCCAAGCTGAGCTCGACTGCAGCCCTGGTGGACGGCGTAATGGGGCAATACACCGGCGTGGATCTCCTTTTGCGAGACCACTTGACCAACGATATCTGCAGAGGGCCATTCACAAAAAGCCTACGTATGGCCCGTTCAGAAAATCATGCGAGGATGTTCAGGAGGCTGATGAAACAGCAACCTTTATCCCGCTCATGGCCGAAGAGCTTCATACGGCCATGGCGGAACAGCTGGGCCAGGGTACCTCGGAGATTGAGTCGCATCACACATGAGTTGTACGGTTCATTTTTATGTGACGTTGATGTCCTGACTCATAATCTCCATCAGTCCACGTCGCATACGAGCTCCTGTTATCCTTCATTCACCGGATTTCGTCCTCGGTCTTTGTCGGCAAGGCATACTGCCATAACCCGATCTGGACGGGTGCTGTAACGGCCTTGCCCATCGATGCCGAAATCACAAAGTTCATTTTGCTCCCTTTCCCAGCGTTTCTTCGACGCTTCATTGCGCCCCTGATCCCACAACGGAACCGGATATTCCGCCAACGCGCTGAGGCGCGCAACCTCCTCTTCCCGCCTTCGGAAAAGATCATGGTGGCCAAAGAGGAGCCTTCTGTAATGAAGCTGCTTATTGAAAGCGGCAAGGATACAGATCCGGACAGTATCGCCGCTCGGCTGTTGATCTTGACGGCGGCTGCGGTAAGAATACCATTACCTTCGATGCCGCCAAGGGTAAATGGGTCCATAACTGACAACGCGACATGCCTCAGCTTCATACATCGTCCATGGCAATATGTCATGGAATGACCATTGTTGGCGGCCCGAGGGGCTGCAGCCGGGTCCGCGGGACGTCTGGCGACCAATCATTCAACGGACCAATCAGAGGATTATCACTGCCAAGATCAAGCCGTCACTGGTGATAATGGGAAGTCACTGTCGACAACGGAGTATCAACAGTGAATACAGAACAGTCACTGGTGATAGTCGCCAGGGCATGGTGAAACAAGGATTATATATACTAGCTAGATAGCCACTCGTTAGGAGGACCTTCAGAAGGTTCTCCAATAAGCAATGCAAGCAGTTGTCTTTACTACTGTGTGAACACTTGCTTGTGCACTTGTTGTAGACCCTTTGGCTCTACCGAACCTCACCCCGTTCAAGTCAACCTTCAGTCTGAGGAGTCCCTTTCAGTGGTAGGGGACCGAGATTCGTCACACAATAACACAGGCGATCTTCGATCTCTGCTCCATGCCAGAATTTGTCGAGCCCCTGCGGTCCGAAGCGCAAGTAGCGCTCGCTCAAACCAACGGAGAATGGCAATTCTCAACGACCAAGAAACTCGCTCGTTTGGACAGTTTCCTAAAGGAATCCCAGCGCCTGAATCAATCTACGTTCCGTAAGTTTGCTGCTCGCCCCTTTCGGTACCTTATTACCCGTGAGCTGATACTACTAAATCCCATCCAGTCGGCTTCCATCGCAAGGTAATGTCCCCCATCAAGCTATCCGACAACACAACAATCCTCCACCCCGGAATCACCATATCAATGCCCGGATATGCCATGGCGCGCGATTCCGCATTCTACGGCGATGACGACCCCCTACGCTTCAACCGCCTGCGCTTCTATCTCCCTTACAAGGAGGAGGATGACATAAGTACTACTAGTAGTACCGATCATGCACGGCACCTAGACTACACGGGCATTGAGCCGGGGAATATCTCGTGGGGCAGCGGAAGGTTCACCTGCCCCGGGCGATGGTACGCGGCCGCCATGATCAAGCTGATCTTGGCCAGCCTGCTGCTCGACTATGACGTTTCGTTTCCCCCTGGACAAACTGAACGGCCGCAAAACGTCAAGTATGACACGGAGCTGCTTCCGGATTTTGGGCAGAGGATCGTTCTGCGGAAGCGGCGAGTTGCCTGATTCCTCTTGGTTGTATGTACTGTACATGTGAGCGACTCGGCGGTGGTAAACTTTTCACGACACTGCGGAGATTTCAGTTACGGTGTAGATGGTATCAGATGTTGGGTTTATATAGTTCCTGGTTGGTACTAGCAGGCTCGCTCAATGGCTCCGTCGCCAAGTTCAAGTTGGGTACTAATACAAGAGAATAATCTTCGGTTATCTGTTTGCTCCGTCAATCAACAAAGTTGAACTTTGATCGGCACGTCAAGTTCGGGACGCCAGGCGCGATCCATTCAGTCCGCGCTACTCATAGGGTTCGATCTGCTTCCGGCACCATTCCACGAATCTAGCTGCGACACCCCTCTCCCCTTTCATGGCATCCTCGACCCCATCAGGAAGACTACCGAGCCTACCCCAGGGATAGACATAAGCCCCGCTCTTGTCGGGCGTCAACTCGGGCGTAAGTATGGCCCATAGCTCCGTGTACGCGCCGTAGATGGCCGGATACACGATAAATTTGTCCTGCGACTCGCATAAAACAAGAAAGCGGCATCAGTATGCACACATCCGTACTAAGTGACGTTGGAGGAAGCGGGGTACAGGAAAGTGAAGAATGAAGCGGCCGCTCTCACTCACCGTGAACCAAGCTCCCGGTCCAGTCCAGTGCCGCTGCAGCTCAGTGCGCAGATTGCCCGGGTTGAACGCAACATGCACGACGCCCGTGTGGGGAGTCGTCTCGGCTTCCTCGCGCGCGAAGAAGACGTTGCCGACCTTGGTCTGGCCGTAGTTGAAGACCACGCCCTGGTCGGTGGGGCGACCGTCGTCACCGAGGACGATGCCGTGCGGTTTCGGCGCCGTGACGAATACGGCGATGGATGCGGCCCATGCCACGCGCACGCTCGCTGTGGGCGAGGAGGCGGCCGTCTGCGTGAGGAGGGGGAGCAGCAGCCGGTAGAGTAGGTACGGCCCGAGGCAGTTAGTGCCTAGCTGCAGCTCGTTTCCGTGGGCATCGGTGCTCCCCTTGGGAGGGTACATGACCTGTGAGAGCTCAGCATGGGTAAAGTATGGTTACCACAGTAGATAGTAGGTAGATTGAGGGGTTGAGTGGGTTGCAGTGGTATGGTACAGCAGTGGGGGCGGGGGTTCAGGGGGATCCCGGGGATGATTGGGGAATCGGGAACCCGAGGCGGAGCTGGACGTACGCCGGCATTGTTCACCAAGACATCGAGGCGGTTGTTTCGAGCAGTGAAACATTGGACCGCGGGTTTGATGGTGGACAGGTCGGCCAAATCAAGGTACAGAAACTCGACGCGGCCGTTGCTCTTGGGTGACGCTTCCTTGATGCTCGAAATTGCCTTTTGGGCTTTAGATTCGCTGCGGCCTGCGATCCAAACAGTCGCATTTTTGTCATAGAGTATCTTGCATAATTCGAAGCCCACACCGGCATAGCCACCAGTCACGAGGAACACCTGCAGGAGATAGTGTGAGCAGTAAGCTACGGACGAAGTAGGGAGGAGCAATACAACTTAGTAAAACTTACCCGCCCTGTTTGGTCGGGACAGTTCTTCTCAGTGAGATGCGGGGTCGGAATGAAGTAGAACTGGCTTAAGACGTTGCCCATCATGTAAAGCTAAGCGAAGCAAATCTTTCAAATGGTTCGAGGCAATAGGAGAGAGAGATGGTTCAGATGGGTCTCCGAGTCGCGTCAAGACGTTAACCGAGTTCGTCTTCTCCCACTTCTACCACTCAAGTTGCATTCCTTGGTGTGTGCTCTGCCTTATCTCTTCACACTGAGCCAGTCTGACTAGGCTGACTAAGCTAAGTGTATCAGTTGGACGCTGTCGGTACCACTCTTGATACCACACTGCATCAATGGACGGGAAGGGCACGGCCCGCAGCGTGATTCGGGAGAGGGGAAGCTCCAAGACAAAGTACGGTATGTACTGTACGTAGCATACTTGCACATACCCCGAGTCCAACCTAACGCGGCGTGTTGCGGCCGCAGTCTGGTAACTGTTGAGCCGGATAATAACACGACCTACTTACAACTTAGTCATGGAGTTCCTGACCCATGCTTTCAGAGCCGACAATGGAAAGTAGGTTCCGAATGTCACAGTCATACATACCTTATGCATGCCAGCACCTCGCATGGTTTCATCTTAGCCCCCACGTATCTGGCGCCTTGAACTATTGATGGTGTGCCAGCGGTTCTGTTATCTCAAAGGAGTAGCGGACGGTCGAATGCCATCAATGTTCATGCGATACCACGCTGTCGACAGTGGCAGTAACTGTAGATGGCGCCCAGATCCGTTGGCCCCTCCGGGCTGGTTGTGCCGCTGGACTACTCAAGGCTTGCAACTGAATTGCAAGGACCTTTGCAGTGTTCAAATCAACCCCCTCTGACCTTTCGGATCCAGATCGTGGGCAGCAGCGTAGCACCCTATGTTAGACTAGGGAATCCGGGAATCGGGATGCCGCGATGGGAACTACGCGTCACCACCATCCGGCATCCGCTCGGTTCAGAGGATCAGAACCGACATGACTGCATAGGGAGTGCATCACTGCAAGGTGGTCATCTTGGCAGTTGATAAAGCTCAGTAAGCAACACTGAGATAGAAAGGCCAAAGGAGCAGCATAGGAGTCGTGATGGGACCTACATTTACAGGCCGGCCTTCCCCCTCACGAGTTGAAGCCGGGAAGAGGAAATAGACCCAAACAAGATCGTGTAGGCAGAATGCATCCTCTGCAAGCACCTCCTCGTGCAGTCATCTTCGACCTTGGCGATGTCCTATTCAAATGGTCCGCCAAAACGAGGACAACCATTCCCGCTCGAAAGCTGCGGGCCATCCTCTCGACACCGGTCTGGAATAGCTATGAGCGTGGTGAGATCACTAGGGACGCCTGTTACGAGTTGAGTGCTCAGCAATTCTCCCTCCCGGCGTCTGAGATCGCAGAGGCATTCGTTCAGGCGCGAGCTTCTCTGCATCCTGACCATGACATTGTTTCGTTTCTTGTTGAGTTGAGGGAGGATCCTGCAATTCAAGTGTATGCAATGTCAAACATTGGGAAGGAAGACTTCGAGGATATCGCAGGAAAGACGGACTGGTCGCTTTTCGACCGAGTGTTTCCGTCGGCGGGAGCAGGCATGCGAAAGCCAGAAATCAGATTCTACCGCCACGTCCTGGAACAGATCGGCTTGGAGGGCAACCAGGTTGTCTTCATTGACGATAAGGAAGAAAATGTACGCGCAGCACGAGCCGTGGGTATCCGCTCATTCGTTTTCGGGGATTCGTGGTCGACAATTCACTCGTTACGTGAGATCTTGATGCTGGATAGCGCCGTCGGCAAGGGCTGGAGATATCTGTTCCGGAATTCGAATATGTGTGACTCCATCACGGACAACGGCGTCACCTTCGCCGACAATTTCTCGAAACTGTTGCTTATGGATACGCTGCGGGACAGGTAAGTCGACCGTCATCGAGAGTAGAAGAATGCTGGAAGACGCTGGTGACTAACCCCACGCTGATAGGTCCCTCATCAATTTGGAATGGGGAACAAAGAAGCGGTGGAATTTCTTCGCCGGTGAGACGCACTTTCCTTCGCGTCAGAGCAGGTTTGTTCAAGGGAAGCGGCGACTGACGGGAACATCCTACTACCAGGCGAAGCAGTGCTCGTCCCAGGGGGCTATTTCCCTGACGACCTTGACACAACATCCCTCGCTCTGCAAGTCCTTCGGCCGTCGTCGGCCGAAACTTTGCTCGACACCATGACCGAATATGTCAACGAGGATGGTACTTTCCAGGTAAGCTATCTATCAAGATTAGCATATCAGGAAGCTGTCTGGCTAATAGACTCAAAGACGTACTTTGACCGTAACAAGCTTCGGGTTGATCCAATTGCCAGCGCGAATATCCTCGCTTGCTTCTACTCTTACAACCGCGGTCATGAGTTCGAACGGACCCTGGAGCTGGTACGCTCCATGCTTGCGGACCGTTCTTACATGCAGGGGACCCGGTACTACACATCCCCAGACTGCTGCCTCGGCTTCATCGGACGCCTGCTCCGATCGTCGAGCGATGCCCATCTCCAGATGACGCTGGGTCCGCTGTTGAAAGCACGAATGCGTGAACGAGTCGGTCTGGGCGGCAGCGCCTTGGATTTGGCTTTTCGCATCATTACCTGCGCTCAGCTGGGGATCGCGTGCGAGGGTGATCGCCGCGCTTTGCGGGAGTTGCAATCTGAAGATGGGAGCTGGGAAGTAGGTTGGATCTATAAGTATGGATCGACGGGGGTGAGGGTGGGAAATCGCGCGGTGACCACAGCCCTGGCGGTTGCTGCGCTTTCCTCTCCGGAAATCGCTGCCCAAGAGAATGGTTCACACAAGGAAGACGGTGTGAGCGAGCTCGGCATGAACGGCGTGACCGTAGTTGCTCTCGAGGTATGATGTTGAGCAAGCACCTGATATTAGCAGAACGTTGGATATTCCGAACTTATACACGACTTAGACGTTAGTGCTAGATCTTTGAATTTCTGAAGTCATCGTCATCATCATTTTCAAAGAGAGTTTTAAACATGATAAATGAATGACTTCAACTTACAAGATGGTTTGAAAGCTCTCAGATCAAGTCCGTACCTGATCGGCAAAGCCTAAAAACGGTCTATATTGGGTTCGTCATAGCCAAAATGACCCCCAAACTGCAGTTATCGAGGTGTCACAGTCCCTGCAGGTGACGCACTTTACCTCTACCATAAACGAGTATAACCCACACCATATCATCGGTCCATTGTCTCCCCCAATGTCCTCCATGGCCAAACCGTAATCCACATGAGATTATGCAGGCAAAAACCCCTAGAGACGACACTCCCCCGCAAGAAAGAAAAAAAAGAATCGCCTAAAAAGTGCACTCCCTCACCTTCCCGACCCCCCCCGCAACCCTACCCAAATCATATTCCACCCACCTAGCCACGCCCCTGCGCCCCGCGACGAGCACGCTGCCGGGGTTCATGACCAGACAGCCCTCGTAGCGGACGCAAAACGCGGGCGCCGTCGTGTCGACCAGCACCACGGCCGTCGGCAGCGGGTACAGGTACATGGCCGAGGTGTAGTCCCAGTGCACGGGGCGGACGGCCTGCCGGAAGGGCGCCAGGTAGGCCTGGTCGAGGAGCGTCTTGACCAGCTTCCTGGCGGTTAGGATGTCGTAGGGAATCGTTTCCTCCGGTGTTTCCTTGTCCTTGTTGTTGTTTGGGATGGTTTGGTCCACGGCTCTTGTGGGAGGGTTATCCGTGTCCATGTCCATCAGGGTGGCGTCTTGCTGGGTTGCGGTAGGTGGGTTGCTGTCTGACATGGTTACGTCGGTGGGTTCTTGGCCATGTTGTCCAGAAGAAGAGTCGTCTTCATCGGGACTGCTTCCGGCTTTAGTCTTGAGCCTGACCGAGGCGCGCCGGAGACGGGCTGAGATGTCGTCCCTGAATAGCACAATCTCGTGGTTGGGCCCAAACAGCGTCAGGCGGCTGGGGTTGGTGGTCCAGATGGCCTCGCCGCCCTTTCCGTCGCTGCCTGAGAAGCCCGCTTCGGCGTTGGCTGCCGCGAATACCCGCCTGATGCGGGACGTGAACAGGGCAGGTACGGGCTTTCTCGGCAGCGGGACGGCGGCGCCCCCTGCGAAGGCCGACGCCCACCCGTCGTTGTCTCCGGGCACGAAGATGAAGGTTGCCGTTGTCAGGAGCATGGGGAAGTCGGCTAGTGTCGAGGCCAAGGCGTCAAAGAACTCCTTGTACTCGATACTCCCGCCGCTGCCCCCGCGAGCCATGACGGCGTGCGTGGTGAAATTGCCAGTGAGGACAAAAGCCATGGGTGTTGAACCTTCCGGGTCGGTGGAGTATAGGGAAAGGATCTTCCTGAGCGCCTGCAAACTGCGCGGCTGGTCGAGATTCAGCTCGCCCAAAATAACCACCCGGCCGCGCCCTAGGCTGTCCGGATCGGCAAGAGCTGGCTGACGTAGCAGCCGCTGCTCGAGCCTGCGCATCCGAGAGCCCACAGCGCGTTCACTGCCCACACCGAGGAAGTCGATCCACCCGAAGCCGCCTCCGATGGTGTGATCGGGCCCTCCGTCCGGCCCGCTGACTCCCAGTGTTGCCCGTCTCTTTTCGCAAGGGGGCTGGCCGACGAAGAAGCCTTGAAAACGGCCGCCAATAGTGCCTCCCACTCCACTACTGCCACTAAGCCCCTTGCCGGTAGACTCTTCCTCTTCCTCGTAGACGCCGTCAATCAAGACAATCATGCCTGGTGTGAACCAAGCCGAGTCCTCCGGAATAGCGACTGCATGCAATAGATCCAGCGCAATAGTGCCCGTCAGGTCACTGATTGCCAGGTTGCCCGTTGGCAAGATGACCAGCATCCCGAGAAGCATATGGGTCGTGCCGTGACGGCCAAGGAGGTTGGCGATGGGCGTGATTTTGTGCGATTGCATCGCCGATGACGATCCGGCTCGACGGAGGGAGGCACACCTAGCGCTGGCGACGGCCGAGGTCTGGAAGGCTTCATTGCGAAGAAGCCTTTGATGTATGACGTTGAATCGGTTGCGAAAGGCTTCCGTCTTGTGGGAGGCGGCCGGCAGAATAGATGCCTTGGTATTTGTTCTGTCTCGTTGTTAGAGCTCATGAACAGGACTGTAGGAGGGGCAGGATGAAGCCGGACTTTTCAAAATGCTTCTTGGCAACGTTATATGTGTATCGCGGTTGATCAAATGCATGTATGACCTTTAGCCATCTCCTGATGTCCTTCAACCCCTCGTCATCCGGTTCCTCATCAACGGCCATATCGGACATTCCGAAGCTGGACTGGCTGTCGTCTCGTGTCAGCGACAGGGTTGGTCTCAAACCCAGTCTGGTCTTGGAGTGGTCAGATTCGTCAGTGGGCTCTAGCAACAAGCTATTCTGGCGACTAATGCCTCTTGAACCGCTGATGATCTTGCCGCCGCTCATATTGCCCTCCAAGTTCTTCAGGATGTCCTTCAGCTCCGGGCTGGTTCCTTCCACAATGACGCCCCCATTGCGATTCTTCCACGTTTTCGCTGCCTCGTCCAGGACCTTCTCGGCGAGGCCTTCTTCTCTCCATCCTGAGCCGCAGTGCCTTCCAATAAAAGATGCGAACTCTTGGAGAGCGGATGATGTTAGCGTCAAGCCGTGTTTCTTGGTGAAGGTCCGGAATGCGAGAGGACGAAGCGTCGCGGGAGGAAGGATGATGGGGAGCACGGCTGCTTTCGCGGGCACTGGAGGCTGAAACGGCTTCAAAGGATGGGCTGGTGTCCCAAAAGCCGGCGACGAGGACGGGATTGCGCTGGACGGCGCAGGATTCCTGGGAGCGAAGAAGGGCGGCGGAGGGGGCTTTGCTCGCTTGCTGCCCTTTTCGGGAGTTGTTTGCTCTTTGTTTTTTCGAGGGCTTTTCTGGGGGCTCTGTACCATCATCATCTTGAACTGCTCAACCTAAGAAAATACTGGTGTTGGTGGTTTCAATCTCGTCTTAACTGACCAAGTGCGATATTGTTAGGAAGATCCTCAAGGACGCGTTAATTAATCCAGAAGAGCGCGTCTTAGCGCGTTTGGTGGGGCAAGACAAGGGCTAGAGCAGGGGTACTGACACTGCCGGCGGCAAGTGGATCTCAGTCAGTGAAGCTGAGTCTGGAGCTCAAATCAGTGGAGCTCCAGAGCTCAGCGCAATGACGGCATTGCACTCGATCGAAAAACATTCAGTTCTGTCAACGATTCAAACATGTCGACTATATGTCTATACGTAGCACAACTACAACTCCGCAGCTTCAGACGGGGTCTCTCGTCACTAGCTTCCAATCACAGCATTGTCAGTATCGATCCATCTTCTCACATCGTAACGCCCAGATATGTAGAAAGCTAAGCAATCTAACTATTTCCTCCCCAGAAAGTCTTCCCGCACCCGCAAATACCAAACCGCTATCTCCTCTCCTACCTCGACACAAATCCCCCGAAGCCCGCCCTCGCAATCGGCACTACAACTACCGTCCCCCCAACCCCAAACTCGTTCCAGGGCAACCCCCGGTTTCTCTCCATCCTCAACGACGTCCTTGCGAAACATGCGGCAGACGACCCAGACCTGAAGAGCCAGGCGCGAGCGTTTGCGTCCCCAGGAGGCTTCAGTTTTATACAAGCACGCAATCAGCGAGGCACAGGTACTGGTGCCGGGGGCGCCAGTGCCGAGGGCGGTGCTGGCGGCGCAGGCGTGGGCGGCTGGGTCCATCTCAGCGATACAAGGAACCCGCCTGATTTCGGACGGATTGCTTGGTAGGCTTGCCAGAAGATTTGGTAGGATCTTATGGCTTTAAGAGAGGTTCTAACTTTTACCGCGTAGGCCGGAAGATATCCTTGGCAGCGTCGAAGTTGACGGCAAGGGAGACATTATTGGCAATTATCAAGCCAGTGGCACTTACCGCATTGTCACCAATCAGGGAATGTAAGGACATCCTGTGTCTGGTCAGGAGAATATGAGCTGACATGAATTGTTCTCAGTCTCGGTTTGAGTCCGTTTTTGCAAGAAAAACTGATAGCTCGACTGAGAGAAGAAGAGAAAAGGGCTTAAGAAGACCAGGGTTTCAGGTTAAGGTCGAATTCGTACCTCCATCCTGTCAGCCGGTGCAGTGTACGATATGGCTAGAAGAGGTATGTAAACCCATTTGCAGACGGAACTATGGCGCCAAATATTGTAAATATGTTTGTCTGTCGGAAGCGGATGGGTTTTCGAGAAGTTGAGCACCCCACAGGCGCCGGAAATGATATATAAGAGGTGTAAGTGTGACAAATATTCTCATCTAATTGTCCACTAGCAAAATCCGAGCACTCTCTAGATGTTACGTATTGTCACAGCAAGATTACTTTCCTCATGGCTGCAGCTCAAGCACTTGCAAGAACAGAATTAGGTGCAAACGTTAGCATAATATACACTTTTGGTCGTGACTTCATAACCGTGATAAATTGGAGCTCCGTTACTCCACAAAGAGCAGGCAAACGCATGTTCCCAGAACTCCTGGAGGATAATTGCAAGTGAATTAAAGGGAGGAGAAAAGAGGATTACTCCTTGAGTAACCGCAAGGGATTCGCCCCCTACGTTTCTTCTTCCTCATCCTCCTCTTCGCTTGTTTCCTCAATATTGGACTTCTTCGGCTTCTTGGTCTTCGCCGACTTCTCAGCCTTCATTTGGACCGAGCCGGATCCAGCTGCTGCTGGGGTTTCGACAACATGGCCTTGTGAACGAAGCTCCTCATTTAGCTCCGGGATGACCCGAAGAAGAGCTTTGTACTGATCCAAGGAGAGCGAGATTCCCTGAACTGTGGTTAATGCATACGCCGGCAAACCGTAGCCGAAACACGCACTTTCTTTCCTGGCTTCAGCTCACCATCTGGAGCCGTGTAATACTCTCTGATGTTGACCAAAGTGGCGCCTTTGAACTGAGAAGAACTGATGCGCCGGTTGCTGCCGATCTGGCCAGAAAGTCAACATCTGAAGAGCAAAATGAAATGATAGGAAACTAACCTCCCAATAACAATTCCCATCTGCATCTGTGCCTTTTGAGAGATCCTTTTTCGCCTTGACATTCTCGCCCTTTGCTTTCTTGGCCACTTGTGGCGCCTCATCGTCGCTTTCGGCCTCGATTTGCCGCTTCTTGTTGTACGGCATTATGCCGACTTACGCGCTGCTTCTGGGACTAGGTCGTAACCCACGAGAGATACTTCCTCTGAGAGTGAGAGAGACTGCTGTCGTGAGAGATGGCAATTTGAGGTTGAAGGTCCGGTTCGGCGTGCGGGGTCTAATTGCAACCTGCTTATCACTTGGGGTTTGGTGAGATAGACGAAGCGCCCCAAAACGCAGTTGCAAGGGAAGCGCGAAACACGGTCGCGAAACGCATACGAGGAGGGTAGGTGTCCCCGTGAGGGTTGTGACGTCGGGTGCTTTACCCTAAACGCGTTCGCACGTGCAGCACCTTCTAGACTGTAAGTACATTCGTACCATGCACTAGATGAACCTAACCGAAAGCTTAATAATGCGCACGGGCCATCTAGTTCAGCTTGTTAGTGGAGACGCGCAACGTTTGGTGGTCGCCAAGACAGCAGCGTCCTTGAAGTCTTGAACCATTGGGGAATTGGGGCAGGCAAGGGCAGGCCCCTTTTAAAATCCTCCTAAGGATCCCGTCTCAAATCCCACGAAAGGAGTCGACGGACAGGCTCGAAACATCAATCGCACCAGACACGGAACTTTTGGTTCATTGCTCCTCTCTGTCTTCCTTCAGCAATTTCGTCCACGACTGAGCCATCTGCGGTACAGAAAGCTCTGCTTATGCAGGGATCCGTGTATTCCGCGACCGATTCCTTATCCGACGCCGGGAGCCCATCCGTTATCCGTTCGAGCCGTCCCGTACCCATGACTCTCCGAATCACAATTGAGCCTGTATGAAACAACAAGATGCGCCGAGTCCTGGCGCAATACCCGATAAAATGGACGAGAAAACCAAGACCGAACCCGACACGGTAGACACGGGACTGCGGGCAGCACCCAGCCAAACGACTGACCATGTTCCGACCGCTCCTAGCACCAGTGAAGACGGGAATCTGGCGACGAAAATCATTCAATTCATTGCAACAGCAACACCCGGAACCCTCGGCGTCGTCGCCGTGGGCTTGGCTGCGATCACATATCTAGTGCTAGGCAGACTCGGCCTCGTACTAATAGGCGCATTCGGTGGCATCGTGACCTTCATACACTGGGAGCAACGCAGTGCGGAAGTGCAGCGCACTATTCGAGGGGAGAGAGGGGTTGATGTTTTGGCACGATTGCTCGAGGCCAAGAAGAACTCGCAGAATGCCATGCTCAACGAGCCGAGCGCAGACGAGCAGGAAACCGCATTGGTGCGCTCCTTCGACGACTTGCGCCCCGAGACCCGCGAGGCCATGAACGAGCTCGTCGATGCTGTCATTGAAAACTACGTCAAGTGGTGGTACTCGCCGATTGTGCCCTCTGACAAGTCTTTCCCATTAGTCTGCCGCAAGACGCTCACATCGTTCCTTACATCCGTATGCAATAGTCTCAGTAGGAAGCGTCCCGCCGACGCATTCCTCGACTTTCTAACAAACTCCTCCTCTATCGTCATTGTTTTCTTCTCGGAGCTCTCCAATGCTTATGCCGAAGTCCCGGCCGAGTCCAAAGTATCAGCCGCAGACGCTGTCTATAACTACCTTGCCTCGCATCCCGAGTCCAATCTATCCAACCTCCTGAATCAACGGCAGCAAGCGGGCAAGTTCCGCATGGCTGCTGAAGACTTGTTGGGGTTTCTGGAACGTCCCATCTACGAATGCGATCCGGCGAGGGTTTTCCTCAGGGAGATCCTGGCTGGTGTCATACTGGAAATGACACTTCAGA
Source organism: Canariomyces notabilis (assembly GCF_033297395.1). Classification (NCBI taxonomy): domain Eukaryota; kingdom Fungi; phylum Ascomycota; class Sordariomycetes; order Sordariales; family Chaetomiaceae; genus Canariomyces; species Canariomyces notabilis. The sequence continues at coordinate 271,982 of NW_027041847.1, forward strand.
CGTGTTCCAAGCCGGAATTCATCAACTCGTGGATCGTCTACTTGCTAGAGTCGGGAGAGCCTGATATCAGTCAAGCCATTGACGTAGGCATGCAAACTGGCCCCTCCGCAGATGCAGCTTTTGCGGATTTGGACGGCAATGTGGGCAACATTGGTCTTACAAAGGGGAACCGGAACTCTTTCGAGCAAGAGAGAGCACGCCGGAGGGAGTCAACGGCGCATAAGAAGAAGCTTAGTAAGGCCGAGGAAGAGATGGAAGTGGCAATGGAGGAGATGAAGCGGCTGAATCAAATGATCGCCAATGAAGGAACTCTCATGGAAGAATCACAACAAGGGAAGGAGTGCCAAGGCCTCAGAGGGGGCGAGGTTGAGGCCTCTGAAAGGCTTGCCGATGCTCTGAAGCGCAATGCAGACGAGCTGGATATTCAGGAGGGTTGGGCCCCGAAGCCCGTCCAGCCTGAACATGTGGATAGTCCTGCGGACATGCCTCAACGAGCCAGCAGCGATGATTCATCAAGGAGAAATGGCGCCATTCCCACTCCCGTGACGCCGCTTTCTGCAGAGGCCTCATCGAGCCAGGGCTCATCCCCCCCGCAAGATGTGGAACATCACTTTACAAGCTTCGATCAGATCGTCCCCCCTGCCCGAGATGAACCTGAAGGTGACGCAGTTGAATCTCCAAAACCTCCGTTGACCCTGCATAATGCGACCATTACTGTTCTGGATGAGCCGGGTGACGGCCGGATCCGGTCGAAACCCTCATGGGACTATCTCGTTCAGATTGAGCCCGCCACAACGATGTATCCCGGGTGGATGATTGTCCGGAAGTACAGCGATTTCGAGGTTTTGCACGAGGTGCTACGACGAATTGCAAATGTTTCTGGCGCCACCGCCTTCTCGGAGCAACACAAGACTTTGCCGCCGTGGAAGGTGCACACGAGGACATCGTTGCGTGGGGAGCTGGAGCGCTACCTGCGAGATGCCTGCTGGCATCAGAGCCTAGCTGAAAGCGAAGGGCTAAAGAAGTTCCTGGAACGGGACCACGGCCACATTCCCAGTGCCAAGTCTGGGTTTCAAGCGTTTGAGAAGATTGGCAAGAACGTGTTGGATGTATTGACGAGCGCCCCGCTTGAGGGTTCCAAGGCAGTGGTTGGAGGCGTGACGGGGGTGCTGGGGAATATCGGTTTGGGCCAGCGGAAGGCTGCGCAGCCCACCCCATCGCCTCCGCCTTCAGCCCTCCAAGATGTGACGGCAGCTAGTCGCCTGTCCATCTCGGCACTTTCCCGTGCTGATAGTAGCCTGTCTCTCAGCGGAATGCGCAAGCCTCGAGACAGCATAGATAGCCAGCATTCGTCGGTCATTGCGCTACAACCGGGTAAGATACCGCCTATGGAACGCCGCCCCAGTTACAACTCGCAAGGCGAGGCGGAGCCTGAGAATGCCGGTCCTTCCCGAGCGTCTGCGAGGAACAGTCGGGAGCATAGTCGGGCGTCAAGCCGAGCCCCAGGGCCAGGGCGATCGCCTTCGAGCCTCAGCTTCGAGGGGTTCCGTTTGCCCCCACCGCCCGATATGATCCCCGATGACTACGGGTCCCCAACCAGCCCGTCAAATACACGCGCGCCCGACTTTGCTACCCACCACATGCGCTCGTTGACCATGCCCACGATAAGCAGCAATCAACAGGCCAATGGGCCGCCGCTCAAGGGCGTGAAGCAGCATCCAAAGCTTTCGGAGCAGGAGACGCGGGTGGCGGTCGAGCTTATTTTCGCCGTCATCAACGAGCTGTACACGCTTTCGTCGGCGTGGAATATCCGGCGCACGCTGCTCGCAGCGGCCAAGTCGTTCCTGCTGCGGCCGGGCAACCCGTCGCTGCTCTCAATCCAGTCGCTCATCCAGTCATCGGTTCTCGAAGCCAACACGTCTGACAGCGGCATCGCGGCCCATGTCAAAAAGCTCCGGGAGAACGCGCTGCCGACGGAGCAGGAACGGGCGGCGTGGCCGGCCGAGATGACGGCCGACGAAAAGGAAAAGCTACGGGTCAAGGCCAGGAAGCTGCTGATTGAGAGCGGCGTCCCAGCGGCGCTCATGGGCGTCATGGGCCAGGCGGCCACGTCCGAAGCGCTAGGCCGGCTCTTTGATTGCCTGCAGATTGAGGAGGTCGCCAGAGGACTCATGTTCGGGGTGCTGCTGCAGGCAGTGAGGACTGTTACGCATTGATGCGACCACGACTTTTTGGCTATTTTTGGTTTTCCCTTGGAGATTCTCATGTATGATTATTTATAATGGCCTACTAAAGATTAGATCGGGCTGGTGATTGTATGTATTCTCTTGGGATGCGGTGAGCGATTGGCGATGGAGCCATTGCTCACTGTATGTATGATAAGGGGGGATGGATCACGAGGAGTACATATACAGAGTACTGGGACCTTTAAGAAACTTAATGAAAGAACCACTAACTACATTTCTAGGGATTCTCATCCGAAACTGAGCTCGCAGCGACTAATAAGCCAGTCATTTCTGTACCACTTCATCGGTGTTTAGCATGGCTTGATCTTCGCTGCGTTTCGAACCAGGCTGGGAATTACCGGGTTGAGGCGTGATACCCCAACGTTGAGGTGACTTGGTGGAGTGCGAGATACGTGCCGAGCGTGCATACCAAGCTCACCAAAATACCAAGCTTTCATGGCGTGATGGAGGGCTTGGTTGCCAAGCAAGCCACCCGTCCATTGACAAGATCATCATCATCATGGACTTGGTTGCGACTAAAATAGTCGCAACCAACATGGAGGCGAATTCCTCAGACCGCTTTCCTCTTCCCAGGTTGCTCTCTAGGTATGCTTGCAGTTCTCCGCCTGCCATTCGGCCCTTTACCACACAGGAACCGGGCTGATCGGCCCTGACTCTCCTCCTCCTCCGCCATCCCCGCTTTGCCCACATTGGGATCTCCGGCAAAGCCGGCGGGTCCTACCCCAGATACCCCGGGCTGTCAAACTTTCATTCTGGCGGGAACAAGTGCCGGGGTCATTTCACCCGAGCCAATGACGGCAACGGCGCGCGGGTGTTCGGAATATACTGCATACACCAGCGCATGTAACATACATTGGGTATCTGGATTGTCGTCTGCCGTTGCGCAAAGGAGGAGGGGAGATCATCCGAATTACCAACGGAGCCAAACACCATCTCCAAGGCAGGTCATGCAAGTGCTTTCACCCTGTAGCTAAGCGTTTACGCTTTCGCGGTTTCATACCAGGGGCCAAGATCTGATCCCCTCTCCCCCGCCATGGGCGGAATGACGTGGTGGGATCTGGCTAGGGACTAGGGAGGAGGTGGTGGTGGGTGGTAGCCAGGATCCAAAAACAGGGTCGCAACGATGTCGCCGCCAGGCCTGACAGCACTTCCGCCCGGAACCTTATTCAAAAGACAAAAGGAAGCCGTCCCCAACCCGCATCTGTGGAACCCCCTCTCCCAGTCTCCCTGTGATTGCTACTGGTACTGGTGCCCACATTCGCTCTTCATTCATAAAAACGACGTCGCGGAACAGTCACCGTGATATACAGCCGCGGCCGAGAGAGACCAGAGTTGAGCTGAGCGGTAGACAGTTCGCCATGGCAGACTTGGCAGACAAGGCGGAGAAGGGATCCAGATATGATGAGACGGCAAGCGCAGAGGAGAAGCCCGCGGCGGCGGCCATTGAGGACAGCGGCCAGCAGCAGCGTATGACGATGGAGCCGCCCGAATTCATTCGCGGCCTGACCCCCGAGGAGCGGCACAGGCTCGAGACGCAGCTCAAGAGGAAGGTGGACGTGCGACTCTTGCCGGCCATCATCATCATGTACATCCTGAACTACATTGACCGGTGCGTTACTACTATCTTGCACATGTGATTGCTTGGTTTAAACAACACTGCTTGTTTTTGGGCGAAAGGGGTTATGACTCGGGTGGTAACTGGTGTGCTGACTCCTCACCAGAAACAACATCGCGGCTGCTCGGCTGGCCGGGCTTGAACGAGACCTTCACCTGTCGTCGGTGGAATTCCAGACGGCTGTCAGCATCCTCTTCGTCGGGTAAAGTACCATTATTGTCGCGTGACTCTGAGAGAATGCTCCTCTTGTCCAGCCACTTACACGACTTGTTTTACAGATACCTACTGATGCAAATACCTTCCAACTTGTTTCTCAACAAATTCGGCAAGCCAGCAATCTATCTGCCGGCATGTGTACGTCAATGGATTTGGGATGTTACTTAGTACTTATCTCTGGGTCCAACCGCTGACCCGAGACAAACATTTTGACCGCTTAGATGATAGTATGGGGTACTATCTCGGCTCTCACCGCTGTCTGCACCAACTCAGCCGGCCTGCTCGCCAATCGCTTCTTTCTCGGTTTTGTTGAAGCCGCTTACTTGTGAGTTGTTGTGCTCTGAAACTGCTTGTCCGCTGGGTAAGGGAGAATGGGAGGTTAATCTTGTTTCCAGCCCGGGATGTCTCTACTACCTCTCCTGCTGGTACACGCGCAAGGAGCTCGGTTTCCGCACCGCCATCCTGTACTCGGGCGCCCTGATATCCGGCGCCTTTTCTGGTCTGATATCCGCGGGCGTGACATGGGGCATGGACGGAGCTCGCGGTCTCGGGGCATGGCAGTGGCTGTTCATCATTGAGGGCGCAGCCACGGTCGCCATTGCTATCGCCTGTTTCTTTGTGTTGCCTAATTTCCCAAGGACGACTAAGTGGCTCACCGAGGAAGAACGGATTCTGGCGGTTTGGTAAGTTTCTCCTACGTTTGGTGGTTGGTGGTTTGGACCGCGTCGCATGATTGATTATCAGGGGAAGCTGACATATGGCCTCAGGCGCCTCCAGGAAGACGTTGGCGCCGACGACTGGGTGAACAGCAAGGAACAGACCTTCTGGCAGGGTGCACGACTGGCCTTTACCGACTACAAGACGTACATCCTGGTAACTACTACGCTTTCCTAAGAAACGTCGAGCGACATCTGCAAAGCTAACACAAGCAATCACAGATCGTGCTCCTCTTCTGCATCGTCGCCAGCGGGACCGTGACCAACTTCTTCCCCACCGTCGTCGACACGCTCGGGTACAGCCACACCGTGTCGCTGCTGCTGACGGCACCCCCCTACGTGCTCGCCGTCATCGCCACCTACCTCAACGCCACGCACGCCGACAAGACGGGCGAGCGCTACTGGCACATCACCATCCCCATGTGGGTCGCCATCGTGGCCTACATCATCGCCGCGTCGACGACGGCGCTGGCCCCGCGCTACCTCAGCATGATGCTCATGGTGCCCGCCGTCTACTCGGGCTTCGTCGTCGCCCTGGCCTGGATCAGCAACACGCTGCCGCGCCCGCCCGCCAAGCGCGCCGCGGCGCTGGCGTTTATCAACGCCGTCTCCAACTGCAGCAGCATCTACGCCAGCTACATGTACCCGACCAGCGCGGGGCCGCGCTACACGGTCGCCATGTCGGTCAACTGCGTGACGGCTTTCATTGCCGTCTGCACCGCCACCGTGCTGCGCTTCATCCTTGTCAGGTTGAACAAAAAACTTGACCGGGGAGAGTTTGTGGAGGGGGCCATCAACACGCTGGTTCCGGGCGAGGGCGGGTTCAGGTTCAAGGTTTAGTTGAGGATGAGGACGGGTATGTATTGTACCTATGTAGTAGGCATCGACGTAGGCCGCTGATCAGGCATCGAATGGTTGAATATATATTCAGCATCTTGCTTGAGCTTTGTACATATCACTGCGTTACACAGTCATGAAAAAGACCAAGCTTCCAACATAAATTTATTGTCCCACAGCTCGGGTAATCTTATGATCATCTTCAATGACTGGAGTAGACCCGGCACAAGTGTATACGGCGCTGCTACTGTAGACACCCCATGCCACCGGCCGGAATCAAGCCTGTAGCGCCGTGGTTTCCCTTGCAAAATGCGACCCCTTTCTCCAGGCCAGCGTCGGGTCCGCCGTCTGGGTCGGTCTGCTGGTGACCTTGTCATCGCCGACGGGACCCCAACCGCCACCACCGGGGGTGCAGATGATAACGCGGTCTCCGGCTTCCATGGGCGCGCTGTTCTTCCCGCCCAGGTTGATGTACCGCTCCTCGTACTCGTCTTCATCCTCCCCGTCCCCGTTTCCTTCCCCTTCCCCTTTACTCTCCTGCTGCAACCTGCGCAAACTCTTCTCCCAACTCGCCTTTTTCACCCTGCGCACCCACAAGTTCAACCCACACTCCCCATCCCCACCACCAGCCATGCCGTACGGCCTAAAAACCCTCCTCTCACTCAGAATAGAAACCTGCACCGGAATCCGAAACTCAATATCCCGCACCACCCCGTCCCCGCCGCGATGTCTCCCCTTCCCACCAGACCCTTTCCGAATCGCAAACCGTCTCAACAGCACCGGGTACCGCCGCTCAAACACCTCCGAGTCCGTAATCCGCGTGTTGGTCATGTGTGTGTGCACCCCGTCGGTGCCCTCCCATTCCGGCCCGGCGCCCGATCCGCCAGCAATGGTCTCGTAGTATCCAAACCCCCGCACGGCTTCTTGCCCCTGCAAGTTCCCGCCGAAGCCAAACGTGAGGTTGTTGCAGTCGCCTTGGGAGGCCGCGCAGGCTTGGAAGGCTTTTAGGATTACATCGGTGATGCGTTGGGACGTGCACACGTTGCCGGCTACGACGGCGGCGTTGTCGCTGGGCGAGAGGAGGGACCCCGGGGGGATCTTGACTGTGATTGGGGCAAGACAGCCCTGGTTAAGCGGGATATCCGCGCGGATCATGCATCGTAAGGAATAGATGATGGCCGAGTACGAGATGGCTTCGGGCGCGTTGATGTTGCCGTAGACTTCGGGCCCGGTGCCGGCAAAGTCGAATACCGCTTCGCCCTTGTCCGCGTCGATGGTGATGCGCAAGCGGATCGGGCTGCCGTCGTCCATGAAATCCTCGGCGGACAAGTCCCGCCCTTCAAACCTCGTGGAAACCTCGCGGAGCAGATTCCGCACGCAGAGCTCTGCGTTGCGCTGGATCGCGTGCATGTAGAATTGCACCGTTTCCTCGCCGTACTCGGCGATCAGCCCTTCAATAAGAGAAATCCCCTTCTGGTTGGCCGACACCTGAGCACGCAAATCGTTGATGTTGTCGGCGAGACACCGCGTGCCGCTGCACCCGGGGTACTGGGCGGGTTGGGTGTAAAAGAGGTCGACGACGCGGGCCTCGTGAAACTTGCCCTCGCTGACGAGCTTCTCGCTTTTGATTGCTGCGCCTTCTTGGGCGAGTTCCCGTGAGTGCGGGGGCATGGAGCCGGCGGTGATACCGCCTATGTCGGCGTGGTGCGCGCGCGAGGCGGCGTAGAAGAGGATTTTGTCGCCCGTGTCGTTGAAGGCGGGCATGAGCAGGGTCACGTCGGGGAGATGGGTGCCGCCGTAATGGGGGTGGTTGGAGATGACGACGTCGCCCTTCTTGAGTTTGCCTTTCCAGATCTCGGCCTGGCGTCGTACACAGGTCGACATGGAGCCGAGGTGGACGGGGAGGTGAGGTGCGTTGGCGACGAGGCCGCCTGTCGCGTCGAAGATGGCGCAGGAGAAGTCGAGGCGTTCTTTGACGTTGGTGCTGACGCTTGTCTTTTGCAGGGCGCGGCCCATCTGCTCGGCGATGGCCATGAACCGGTGGCCAAAGATGCTGAGCATGATGGGGTCGACTTCGCGCTCGTCGGATACGTTTGAGTATCTAATCGAGGTTTTATGTTAGCCATGGTCGAATCTAGACGTGAGGAATGTAGAGCAGTACCTGTCTTTCCCAGAGTCCGGAATGTCAATGATGACGTGCGTCTCGAGCACCACCGCCGTGGTGTTAGGGGTGACCACGATGGTCTGGGTCCCGTCTGCCAACATGGCGGGGCCGTTGACAAGCTCTCCAACAGAAAGATTACCAAGCTTGTAGACGGGCGTGCTCACTCGCCCCCCTTCAAAGTAGACCTGGGCCTCGGAGTGTTTCTTCTCGGCCGCCACATCTTTCCGAGTGACTGTCTTCAGCTGCTCGTCCACGCTCTTCTCGTCGTAGCGGAAACTCTTTCCGATGCCTCGTACCCGGACGTCGTCGACGATGATGTCCCTGTCGTCGAGCGTAAAGCCAAACTCGTAGCGATGGTGCCTCACAAAAGCCGTCCCAAAGTCCCAGTCGTGCTCGGGCTTGATGATCATGAGTGCAGACTCGGTGCCCCGGTACCGCATGTTCAGGTACTCTTCAAACACCATCTCGGAGTCGTCAAAGCCCTGGTCACGCAGCGCCTGGCGGGACTTTGCTTTGAGGTTCTCCACCTTGCTCTTCAGCTGGTCTACCACCTCTGCCTTGTCGCTCCAAACGGCCGAGTCGGGCTCCTGCCTCTCGTCAACGACATCGGCCAGGGCCATGCCGTAGGCCGACAAGACCGACGAGTAGCGGTGGATGAGGATCTGCTTGATGCCCAGGGACTCAGCAATGGCGACGGCGTGCTGCCCGCCCGCGCCGCCAAAAGTGGCCAAGCGATGCTTGGATGTGTCATGGCCTTTTGCTTCAGTGATGCTCCGGATGGGCCGCGTCATGGTCTCGTTGGCCACCGTCAAAAACCCATACGCGACCTCGTCAATGTCCATCTTCTTGCCGGTTTCAGTCTGGATCTGGTCGGCCAGCTTCTGCAGCGCCGTCCTACTCGCCTCCAGATCCAGGCCCTCGTCCTCGTTCTTACCAAAGATCTTGGGAAAAAACTCGGGCAGAAGCCTGCCCAGGAACAGGTTTGCGTCGGTGACGGTTGCCGGACCCCCTTTCCGGTAGCACGCGGGCCCCGGATGGGCACCGGCAGACTCTGGGCCGACCACGAACAGACCGTTCCTGAAAAACAGCATGGACCCGCCGCCGGCAGCGACCGTGTTGATGTCGAGTTGCGGCGACTGGATGGTAACACCGGCCGTGGTGGTCTCAAAGGTGTGGTCATAGCGGCCCTCGCCGTAGCGCGAAACGTCGGTGCTGGTGCCGCCCATGTCAAAGCCGATGACGGGGATTTTTGTCTTCTCGTCGTACGACGTGATGGCGTAGCCGACGACGCCGCCTGCAGGACCGGACAAGATGGCACGCAGGCCCGTGAACTTGTCCACATCCACCAGGCCACCATCGCTCTGCATAAACTCGCACCTCGCGCCCCTTTCTCCCTCCTCCCCTTTTCCGGTAACACTCTTGGTCCCCAACCCGCCAGCAAACCCCTTCTGAAACCCCGCAATGTACTTCTTGATGGCCGGGGTGAGATACGCATCCGCGCACACCGACGTAGCCCTTGACACAAGCTTGATCATGGGCATCAGCTCATGACTCAGCGACACATGCTCAAACCCCAACTCCTTGGCCACCTCGCCCACCAACCGTTCATGATCTGGAAAGGTATACCCATGCATCAGACACACGGCAATACTCCTAATCCCCTTCTCCAACACCGCCCTCAACTGCTCCCTCACCACCTCTCTATCAGGCCTCTTCAAAACCCTCACCGCCTCCCCCGACAAGCCCATAACCACCTCCTCGCTCCCCGCCTCCGCCGTCCCAGCATGCACCTCCACCCGCGTCACCCTCCTGTCCGGATCCTCAGCATAATCCTCCAACGTCACCCTCTCCCCGACCTCCACCACCATCTCATACAGCACATCCGGCTTGCGAATCGCCAAATCAAAGATGGCCGGCCTCGACTGATTGCCAATGACCAGACAATCCCCAAACCCTTCCGTCGTGACCAAGGCAATCTTCTCGCCTTTTCTCTCCAGCAGGGCATTGGTCGCGACCGTGGTGCCCATGCGGATTGACTCAATCCGGGAGGTGTCGAGGGGCGTGCCGCGGGGGATTTCTTGTTTCAAGAAATGCTGCATGATGCGGCGGATGCCTTCAAGCGGGGCGTCATCGTAGTTGGCCGGGTCTTCGGAGAGCAGTTTGATGACGACGTCGTCGTGCCCGGGAAGGGACCCAACACAGTCGGTGAAGGTGCCGCCGCGGTCGATGGCGATGCGGATGCCCTTTGTCGGTGGTTTTGTTGTTTTTGTTTTTCCTTCTGTGGGGGACATGTTTGTTGTTGTTGATTGATTACAGGGAGTTACGTATCCAGGGCAAGGTCAGATAGAGATGGATGCGAGAGATATTGGGAGGAGGAGGACGATGTTGAGGAAAAAGGGCAAGGCAAGGCAAGACTGTTAAGTACGGGTAACTAAAGTACATCACATACGTAAACATACATATACCGGTCCAATCTCAGCTCTGCTGCATGAATGAATGGGGAGAATTACACTGCAAACAGACGTAAAGGGCGCAAAAGATCATCAAATCATAAGGTGGGTGACGTGAATTGGTAATGGACAAGCTCAAAGCTCCGGCAACGGCGACCGGCTGCCCCGCATCAGCCCCGGCTTACGGCATCCATCGGCGTTATGTCCGATAGGAACGGAGCTTCAGCCGAGGGACTTCCGGTTAACAAAGATAAGCAAAGACAAGCAAAGATAGGGAAAAGGGCACTGAGGTTCAGACCAACGACCCTCAGACAACAAGATCAAATATCAAGCGCATGCTACCTCTATTGTAAAGAACCCTAAATTTCTATCCCATACCCCCTCCCCTCCCCGTCCTCAAACCGAACCCAGTACTCCCGGCTGCGCCTTGCCTTACCATAACCATCCCTTCTAACCATTCCTACCCTAGGTACCCTATCCACCCTGCGTTGGGTCACGGTTATGAGTTGACCTCCCCTTAAAGCCATAGCAGTCCCTACGCATCAAAAATATCCACCACCCCCGACCAAACCCCCTTAGCCCTCTCCTCCCAATACCCATCCTTCCCACTCTTAATCTTCCACACCTCCTCCCCACCACCACCCCCGTCTACTCCTCCCCCTCCCCCGACCTTAACAAACCACCTCGGCTTATACTCCTCGCCAGCCTCCTCCATCCTCCTCCGTCTCTGCCTCTGCGCCTCCTCCAACTTCGCCTTCCACTCCTCCGCTTTATCCAACTCCCCCTGCTCCGCAAGCCGCTGGTCCGGTCTCAATCTACTATCCGTAGGCGGCAACTTCCCCTTCTCCAGCTTCGTAATCTCATTCAACCCCGCCGCAAAGGTCGTCAAGCCATACGTACTCGCCGCATTCTCCACCAAACTCCCAACCCGCCAAATCTCCTCCCCACCAGGACTCGTCCGCAGGGCTCCCGTCCAGGTACCCGTGAGCGACACCCCAGCATGTGCGCCGTCGGGACCGTAAATCTCACCCTGCACCTCCTCGCCGCGGCCGCCAAACACGCCCTTGGACCTAAACTCGACCACCGCCTTGGCACCGGTGCTGTCGTTGACGACGTGCATGGATCCGACAGGCTCGACATATTTCTCGCCCATGACAACATTCCTCAAAAACACGGTAGCAACATCCCAGCTGTACCGCTCATCAGACCCGTCCGGCAAACGCAGACACACCCGCACGCGGCCCTCGGTGGTGAGCTCAGCACTCTTGCCCCAAAACTTCTGCGTCGGCGCGGGGGACTGCGCAAAGGACCACCGCGCGCTGTCGGCCTGCATGGCGAGGCGCACGGGGCGGTGCGTCACCTTCTCCACCAACAAACGAAACCCGGCACCGCCAAACCCGACGTCGGCGTCGGAGCGGAGCAGCTCAAACGTCTCCCCGAGCAAGGGGTTGAAGGGCTTGCGGATGGCGCGCTCCTTGGCGCGTGAGTTGCTGAACTGGGACACGGCAAAGGCGGCCACGCGCGCCAGCCGGTCCCGGGGCTGCGGCTGCTGCGCCGCCGCGTCAAGCAGGTAAGAGTACTCGAGCTGCTCGGCCATGCGCTGCAGCAGCGACGTCGGCTCGTTGGCCGACACGGGCATGCTGATGGTGCTGAGGTCCTTGCCCACGTTCTTGCGCACAAACGCAATCAGGCTCGGCGGCGACACCTTGGCTGGTGGGATTGTTCTGCGGCGCGTCACGGCCTCGGTGATGGGCAGCGGAGCGAGCGATTTTGGTTTGGTCGGGAACAAGCTGGCTGCACCGTCGGCCGCGTGCTCGTCTTCTTCGATTGACGACACAGACGACGATTCGTGGATCTCGTCGTCGACGTCAGACGCTGGCGTGTCCTCTTCGCTTTGGTGCTCGATAATCATGAGCTTGTTCTGCGACCTCTCGGATTCGCCCGCCTCGGCATCAAAGAACTCGTCGGCAGTCGAAGCCGACTCAATGCTCGTCCTCGGCGCAGCAGCGGCTGCTTGCGCTGGTATCCGCCTGCGTTTGCTGGTGTTGAGGAGGACGGAGAACTCGACCACCACCGAATCTAGGTCGTTGAGTAGCGCCGCGCAATTGTCGTACGTGTCGCGGTCCTCCTGAAGGCTCGTCGACGACTTGAGCCCGTTCGGGGCTGCCGCGCCAGTGCTGCTTGTCGGGACAGTCAGGGATGAGCCGGCCGCAGTCTGCGCAGCCGGTGGTGAGCGTGGAGACGACGCCCCGCTAGCCTTGCGCTTCCAAAACAGCCGCTTGTCCGCCGGCGGAGTAAAGTAGCCGTCCGAGCCTTCGGTCCCCGATGGAGTCGGCGGTGACAGATGTGATGACGAGTGGTTGCTATGCACTTGCTTGTGAGCAGCCATATCCTTGACGAGGCGCCGAAGGGCATCCCTCGTCCCGACAATCCTACTGACGAGCGCCTCAACCTGCTCCCATTCCCTGTCCTCCTCCTGCTGCGTGTTGGGGACGGGCTCGGCATTTTCGGCAGCCCCCGGCGCCTCAGGTACCGGCTCGCTAAGGGCAGTCTCCAAGCCTCGGGCGATTTTGCTCGCCCGCTCCAAAGCGCGGGCCCAGTCGCTGAACTCCTTGGCATTGGACGCCTTCAGGTGCCATACCTCGGCCCCAGAGTCAATCGTGATCTCGCGCCGCCGCTCGTCGGCGGCAATGGCCGCCAGGCTCAGCGGAATGGCGCCCCTGAGGGCCGACGAATTGCGGTTGTGATAGTAAGACAAGGTGCAGGTCGTGTAGTCGAGCGAAAAGAAGCGCCTGGCGTAGCCCTGCCCCTTTTTCCGTCTCCTCTTCAGGAGAACGCCGACATGGTACGAGCCCGACACGGTTGCATCGCTCTTGGCGGCCGAGGACAATGCCCGCCCGCGCCCGGATGTCTGGTGGCTATGAAGGCTGTCGGCCGATTCCGAGGTCACGGCGCCGAGGCGCGGACTGTTGTGCTTGCCCAGGCTCGTCCTGCTGGTGCTGGCGATGGGGCCAGCCTGGAGATTGGGCAGGTGGCGCGCCGTCTGCGGCGGGTTGCCCGTTGGGTAGATGAGGAGGACAAAGGTGGCTGTCTTGGACGTCTGCTTGGAGAAGGTGTTGTCGAAGACGAGGCCGAACATGCCACCCTGTAACACGTCGTAAGTGCCGACAGAGACCTTGTCGGCCTCGCATTTCCCGTGCCATTTTATCGGTATGAAGCCCTTCTTGGCGAGCTGGTCCTGGGCGGTGCTGGCATCTTTCTTGGCGAAAAGACTGCCCTTCGTCTCGGCGGCGACGCCTTCGGTATGCTGGTCAGCGAGGCCCAGCTCGTCGGTCTGTGAGGCAAGGTTCGTAGCGCCGGTCCCGGGATGCTTGACAATGGCAAAGTTTCTGTCCCAAGACACGGTCAGCCTGCTGTTTGCTTGTCGGAGAGGAGCCAACAGTTTTCTTTACATTGACTTCTTGTGTGGCTGAACGCTCCACGAGATGGTGTGGCCAGCATCGACCTTGACCCATCGCACAATGTAAGCCTGGAGTAGAGGGAGAGAAATCGGGTTAGCAATTGTTTGCAACAGGTCCGTTGATACGATTGATAACTTCTCTAACCTTGCTGTGGATCTCCAATTGCTCGATGCCTGCCATGGTGCGCTGTTCTTTGCGCCTGCGGTACCTAATGCTGTCAATCCGAGTGTTGCCACGTCAGAAATATTTCATAAGCCCCGAGGGTGGTGTCCCATCGCCTGTGCGCTTTTCGCAAGCAATAGCCAGGCGCAACTGGGCGAAGACGGGGTTTCGAGGCAGGAGGGCAGGAGGGTGCACGTTGCGACAAAGTGGTCTCTGAAGCGGCTCGAGTTCAAGTCACCTTGTTAAGAAGTTGGAACCTAGTGCTGTGAGTGGTGTGGCTGGGCTACCGTGAGCGCCCCCTAATACTTTAATAGAGGTGGCTGCTGACAGTTGTTCGCGGGGCTGGCAAGTGCCCGTCGGCAATGCCGGCAGCTCTTCTCTGGGTCTTTCGTAGACGGAATATATCAGCCCTATGGACTCGAGTCTCTAGGTCGCTCTCTCCTGTTCTAAACGTCATAGCAGAAGATACTCGGTCCGAACCTGCCGACATCCTCGCATGGAATCCATTCGATAGCATAGCAAGATGCCTTGTATCAAGCGGCATCTATTTCATCCAGTTTACATTTTACTATCAATGTGTTCAATAATGTCGTTATACTCCGTACATACACAGGTCCCCTGATTTCAGTTGTCCAGGCAGCATCGCAAATGGTTCCTCCCTATCCGTATCCAGTGCGCATCACCTCGCATTTCTGACTTGGGTTCCAGCAGCAATCTCTCATTGCACCACAGAAGAAGTATGTAAGTGGCTTGAGTTATGTCTTTAATTTAGTTTGCGCGGCATACCCAGATCTCCCTTCGCGGAACCCTCGAATCATACTGTTGAGACCCTCCCAACGCGCCAAGTAATTCATCCCAGATAGATTATGTACAGTACAAAACATAAGGTGCCCTCGTATTGGGCCAACCGTTCTTATTAGTGCCTCATCCCGCCGCCTGACTGCATCTTGAGCATCTCGCTCTGGTACCGCAACTTGAAGCCATTGCAGAGCGCGCGCATGTCCGGATACTGGCTCTTGAGAAGCTCGTAGGCGTGCGGAATCACACGCACCATCCATGCGTTGACCTTGGAGTTGCGTGATGCCTTGAAGCAGAGGAAGAAGTACCCGGGGTGCTTGGTGTCTAGGCAGAAGGCGTATGTGGACCGGTTCGGATTGGCATCGATATACGTCGTCAACCATTTCTCTGCGGGTCAACAGGTTAGACACACACGCACAATACAACCAATGAACGCGCACGTGTACACTTACCAAGATCACTGCGCGACCCCTTCTGGAACTTCTCATGCTGCATGAGCTCCTCCACCTTCTTGGCCATGGCCTTGACGTGGTCCACAATAAGCTCGTCCAGGTCCGAGTACGAGTACTTGCTGCCGACGCGGAGCACCTTGCCAACCGAAAACTCGTTTTCCTTCTGCAATTCGAGCACATCAATGTGCTGATAGACGCCGTCGGCAACCTTCCACGTCACCGTCAAGTGGTCATTGCCCTTGGACGATGGCCGGATGACCACTTCGCCCGGTGGTAGCCCACCCAGGTACTCTTCGGCCTGGATGCCGTTGAACGGCTTAAACAGCGGGTGCTTGATGACCCTCTGCGTGCGGCCCGTGACCTTGTCCTTCTCCCGCAGCTCCTCCCGGTCTTCATCCTCAAGCTTAAAGTCCCATTGCCCGCGCCCGTAGTCAAAATGCCTCCGGTATGGCCTCCGCAGCTCTTCTTCCCTCATGGAAAGCTTGCAGACAAAGTCTTTGCGGTTGACTTCCACCACTTTTGCTTGGACCGTCTGCCCAACTTGGAGCATGTCCTTGATCGAGTGCCGGTAAGACACCTCGTGTGCCTCGATCCTGCCCTCAATTCCGCAATCCAGTTTGACAATGGCAAAGTCATCCTTGACGACGCGGACGTTCGCCGGGACGATCATGCCCTCGCAGAAAGACTCCCTCGTTTCCCCCGTGAACATGGTAAAGATCTGGTCCGTTTTCAGCACCTTGAAGTTTTTCCTGAGCTCTTCGAAAGGGCCCATTAGTTCGGCTCGGATCGCCTCCAAGGTGGCTCGCTTGCGTTGCTGATATTCTCGCAGCAGTTGCTCCGCATACTCCTCCAGGATCAGTTCATTGACCTTGTCCTGCTCCTCCTCCCTGAATAGTTTGCGCACGATCGCCCCGGGGCCGTTCTCGTCTGTCTCGGCCTTGACGTCCTCTTCGTCCAAGCCAAGCGCATCCGCTGCCACCTTGCGTGCCAAGTCGTAGTCTTCGGGGTGAATGCGCGTGTTGTCCAGGGGGTCCGAGTCGGGATTGGTAGCGTCGTACTCAATGTAGAGGAAGCTGGCGCAGTTGTTCCACACCCGGGGACCTAGCACGGGAATCTTATGCCGTTCCGGATCACCGACCAGCTCATCACGCGAATTGACAACCCCACCGTTCGCGTTGATGCCCTTGATGAGCAGCTGAGCCTTGCGTGGGCCAAGACCGGCGACGTAAGGCAGGAGATTGGCAGTGTAGCTGTCTCCCATCGCTTCGTTGATATCCACGCCACAAAGGTTGACAATGTCCACCATGGCCGTCTCCATATGCTTGTACAACTTGTCTTGGGGGAGATACTGCTGGTATGGGTGTATCAGGAGTGATGTCACGTCTTTTCCTAGGGCCGCATACTCCTTCAAAGGATTCTGCATGTACCTGGCCAACGCGATACAGTACCGAGTGAGTGGGTTCAAGGTCGGGTGCTCGGCGATCGCGCGCGGGCTGTCCTTGTACAGGCGTGCCACCTCGTCGTTCACTATTACCACCTCGAGTAGATCGCTGCGGTACTCGTTCATCTCGGGATCTTCGTATTCTGGGCCCATGAGGCCCTTCTCGCTGATCAGAGCCTCAACGTCCTTCACCAATCGGTGCGTGTCCGCTGAAAAACCTGATATGCCCACAACATCCGGATTTCTCCGGCGGACCAAGTCGGCAAAAGCATCTCGCTGGCTTTCGTCCCGCGCAAGGTTGACGAATTTCCCATGCTCTAGGACCCTGCCATCTTCCTCCACCCAAGTCCAGCACACGGGATCACGATTCGGATCACCCATACCGTTGGAAAGAGTGAGCACGCGCGGTGTCGTACCAAGCACCATGCCCTTGGGCTTGAGAGGTGCCTGGTCGAGCCGGTTGAAATACTCTTCGCGGCACGTCTTGAGCAGCTCATCCTGACAAGCTGTCCGAAGCGAGTCCTTTACGCCTTTGGCAACCACTTTTTCAAGCTTGCCAAATGCCATGTCCAGCACCTTCTGGCGCTCCGCATTCCACGAGTCGGCGAGATCGCTAAAGTTGTCCGAGGCAAATTCGCTGTAGAGTTGTCGCCGGAACTCGCGCTCGTTTTCCAAGGTGAGGCGGACCTCGACAAGGCCTTCTTCTTCAGCCTTCATCATCTTGAGGAAAATTTCGGGCCGGACAGCCAGATCTCGAATGGTATGGTTGATTAGGTACTTGATTTCGTAGTAGGGGTGCGCCTCATCGATCTTCCGGAGACCCTTCTCCGTCCGGCGACAGCTCACGGAGCCCATCTGGTAGTACTGAATGCGGAAGTGCTTGCGCATGCGCGGGCTAAAGAAGAGTTCGTCGGAATACATCTGACGAGCAGCATTGATCACTTGCTCCGCGGTAGGGAATTCACCGTCAACTAGAGAATCGGCAAGGTCGACGGGCAGTTTGGCTTCATCTTCTGAAGACACCTTCTTGCCTTCTCGAAGGGCGTTTTGGGCGAGGCGGTCCGGAGAGATACCCAGGGCCTTAACAAACTTGTAGGCATTTGACCTTCGGATTCGCTCAAAGAGAGCCGTCTTGGCGCCAGGCCGTTTAATCTCCTTGGAGGCACCATCAGTCGCCGCAGCAATGTCCTTGAGCTGGGCCGAGTATTGGAAGTTCAAGTAGTCCTGTAGGTCTTGCAACTCCTCCAATGTCGCCGCCTGATGCGTCATTTCGTCGAGAATATCGTCCTGTACACCGGCCTCCTTCAGCTTATCATACGACCTCTCGAGCGCCGTTCGCTTCTCGACCAGGGACCGGAACTTGATGTCCAGTTCCAGGATGCGCCACAAATCATCCTGTGTAAGCAGCTTTTCAGCGTCAATGGTGTACTCGGGGCCATCGGGGTGGTCGTGGCTATCCTGATTCCGTATCTTCTTGGCGTGGATGAGGTAATCTCTCCGGTGCTGGAAGACGTACGGGACCTCGACTCCGTCAATAACAAAGAATTCGAGGACTTTGCCAATGGCTTTGTTGAACGGGCCGTGTAGATCGCTAGGTAATTGCTTCTGAGGCCACATGAGGTTCGTGATCCAACGGGCTTCCTCTTTAAAGTACTCGGCCGACGTTTGCTGTTCTTTGAAGGGCTTGCGGTCGAGCTGGAACCGCTCCGGTTCGTCAATGATGCGGATCTCGTTGTCCTCGTCCGTAAGAAGCTTTTCTTGGAGCTGTGATGGTTCGAAGACATCCTTGAGCTCGATCATCTGTTCCTCACGCTCACGATCGCTCTCTTCTTGTTCCATATTCAGAGCCCAATAGTAGTCTTCTCCGTTGCCAAAGATAGCCTCCATATCTTCGAGCGCGTCCTCGTCCAGCCCAGTTACCCCAGGGGCAAGACCCTTGTCCCTAGGCCGAGCAACTTCAATGTCATCTTGGCGCCTGATACGCTCTTCATCATCTTCTGGATAGTCGTCCTCGATGAAGTCGTCGAACTCATCTGCCTGCGCGCGGTGACTCGGCCGGCCGTAAGGGCGCTCGTCGGCTACATCTTCATCATCGTCGGAGAAAATATCTGCGAGACCGCGTCGTTCATTGCCGCGATCTTCGTCTCGATGTCCGCGCTTGAGACGCTTGAACTTGGTCTGACAGGGGTGAGCATGTTGACCAACACGTAACACGGCGTGGAATCAACGTACCTGCGCCTGGGATTTTCGCTCCCATTCAGGTATGGCTTCACCGATGAGGTCTAAATCCTCCTCGTCAAGTTGCTCTTCCTCCTCGCGCTCACGGCGACGCTTCTTTTTCCGGCGACGCTCGCGTTCGTCCGAGTCTTCAGCCTCTTCCTCCTCTTCATCCTCATCGACAATGAAACCTTCCCGAATCTGTGATGAATCCGTGTCAGAGTTTCGCGAAGACTGCAGAAAGCGACCGTGCGGGAGCACGGGAGCAAGCATACCCTTCGGGCTTCCTCTTCATCGTCGTCATCCTCGTCCTCCTCACTAGAGTCATCTAGCATGGCATTTTTGTCTCTGGCGCGGGACTCGCCAGTCTCCTCATCAAATGACTCATCATCCTCCTCCTCATTGAGCTCGGCCTCGCCGTCGATCAAGTCGCGCATCGAAGCACTCATTTTCGCGACAGAAGGTTGCGCGGACCACGGTCGAAAAGAATCAGAAGCAAGTGAGGCTACCTCGTTCCTGGAAACGTCGTCGGATGCCACAAAGGCCAGTGCTCCCGAGTCACGAGGCAGCAAGCCAGTAGAAGAATGGGAGATCAAAGGATTGCGAAACTGAAAGACAAACGGGAGAAGTTCCCAAAGTTATGGGAAATTCTCAAAGGCAGGAAGTAGCAGCCACCAATGTGGCGCGGTTACCTTAAGCCTTGACCTTGCTCCAGCCTCCATGTTAGCCTTAACCAGTAATCGGCTGTGGCTTGAGCGCTATG
Organism: Canariomyces notabilis; assembly: GCF_033297395.1. Lineage (NCBI taxonomy): Eukaryota > Fungi > Ascomycota > Sordariomycetes > Sordariales > Chaetomiaceae > Canariomyces > Canariomyces notabilis. The sequence continues at coordinate 291,520 of NW_027041847.1, forward strand.
TAATTAACTACCCCACTACAGTTCGCGCTGGGGCTTGTGCTAGCCGCATTCGTTACAGTACTTACTGTAATTCCACTAGTAACTTTAAGGACAGAAAAGGGTGTCAAATGGACCCGCCGCTTGGTCACACCTGCCTTTGGAGACCAACCGGCCCAAAGTCGTACCATGAACACTGTGGATGGGAGACTCTGACTTGAAAGGGCCATGAAGCCAGATGCCAGTTGCGGCGTTTGAATCCAAGTTGGGCTATGCGGTGGGAAGAAGGCGAGCGTTAATTACACTTTGCATGCTTACAGTACGTTTCCTTTCCTCAACCACATGGCACGGTTTTTCGGTGTTCTCTCCTGAAGGCTGGACTCTCAACTTCCATCCAAGCTAAAAGTAAGACACCAATGTAAGGATGAAATAAGCGTACCTACCTAAAGTAGCCGTTCATTGTCAACACAAGTGGAAGTTCTCACAACGTGAAGCGTTGAAATATGGTAAGGTAGCACGCCCGGGTCCCTGAATGATAGGCTTCGGTGTAACCGCAGAGCGCCCAAAAACCAGCCAAGCATGGCCAACCAGAGAGTGGCCCAGGCACATCAATCCACACAACGGCCAGACAGCACTGTGGTGCAAGCCTCTGGCTGCTGCAGCACCCACTTAGCCCAACAACCCCACCTCACATCGAGTGACCATCGGCCACAGCCCAGCTTAGGAACCTTCCACATCCCGAATATCTTGAAAGGGACGCGCTCACTTGCCGCCTATTCGCAGGTCTCTCATCCACGCTATATTTGGTCACTAGCCTCTCCTACTTGAAGCAGTCCCGAGCTCTTCTCCGGGTTGGCGGGTTGCTGCACCTAAGTGAGGTACCCCGCAAACTGAAAGGGATCGCATACGACGGGTCGCGCGGACTCCATCCTGCAAACGGCCGTCCCGTCGCCCTCTCTTCGGGACCAGACTACGGGAAACGAGAAAGAAAAAGGACACCGCAATCCTTTCCTCGATATATCGTCAGTCTTGCGCTCCGGGACGCAAGCGAGACAGGAAGCTCGCTTCTCGGCTGTGTTTCTCAAACCTCAAACCCACTCTTACCCCCTTCTCATAACCTGGCTTGCCCCTGACTACTACTCTCTCACTGGAACCCGCTCTAGGCGTTAATCCCCCCAACGCTACCGTCTCTCCACCAACCCACCGCATCCACCGAGGAATGCGATCAGTCTAGGCGCATTGCCAGTCGAATCCGAGAATCCCATCGCCCTTCCATCCTCCCGCCCGGATTCCTCACGGCTGCCCCGAAATGGCTGACCCGTTCGCCCCGCGCTCCATGAAGCGCAAGAATGTCAAGGGCCTCGCTCTCAAGAACCCGGCTCCAAAACCTCCTCCTACCGCCGATAATGCTCGCATGGGGCCCGCGCCGGGCCGAGTAGACGACAACGCCGCGCAGTTGGAGATTGGTATCGAGTTCAACCTGGATTTGAAGCCCGAAGATCTCGAGGCCATCAAAGACCTGGGCGCTGGTAATGGCGGGACAGTCAGCAAAGTCAGGCACATTCCGACAAACACTGTCATGGCACGAAAGGTTGGTTCAGCCGACAAACGATTAACCAGACTGGCTCGAGGCGCTCTCTAACCGGCCGACAGATTATCCACGTCGAGGCCAAGAAAGAGATGCGCAAGCGTATAGTCCGCGAACTGCAAATCATGCACGGTTGCCATTCCGACTATATTGTCACCTTTTACGGTGCGTTTCTCAACGAAAACAACGATGTCATTATGTGCATGGAATATATGGATGTTGGGTAAGTTGCATCCCGTCACTCGACCCTCCGCATCAGCTCTAATCGGGCCTTGACAGCTCTCTCGACCGCATCTCCCGCGTATTTGGGCCTGTCCGGGTGGATGTTCTGGGCAAGATTGCTGAAGCAACCCTTGGCGGGCTCACGTATCTCTACGCCAAGCATCACATCATGCATCGCGACATCAAGCCGTCCAATATCCTGGTCAACTCACGGGGCCACATCAAGCTCTGCGACTTTGGCGTCTCTGGAGAACTCATCAACTCTGTTGCCGACACGTTCGTGGGCACGTCAACGTACATGGCGCCCGAACGAATCCAGGGTGAGAAGTATACGGTCAAGTCGGATGTGTGGAGTTTCGGCCTGACCATTATGGAACTGGCCATTGGCAAATTCCCCTTTGCTGCGAGTGAGCAGCTATCTGATGCTGAAAGCGCCCCCGCGGGCATCCTTGACCTGCTTCAGCAGATCGTGCACGAGCCGGCCCCGCGGCTCCCAAAGAGTGATGCCTTCCCGCAGATCCTTGATGACATGATCCAGAAATGTCTAGCCAAGGAGCCCGAGCAGCGGCCGACACCCCAAGAACTATTCGTAAGTTGGCACCAGTCGACATCCGTAGACACCCTGGACTGGCAAACTGTTACTAACGGGCATCCTAGGATCGCGATCCGTTCGTACAGGCAGCCAAGAGGACGCCGGTTGACCTGAGAGAGTGGGCTTGCGGTCTGATGGACCGTGACAACCGCAAATCCCACCTGACGCCGCAGCTGTCCCCTGCAACAAGAGATCTCCTGCGTTCAAGCGATTCTCCCACCTATCTAACCCAAACAGACATGGCAACGCAGCAAACACCCACTTCAGGTGAGATTCCCATTTCAGGGGCCATGGTGTCACATCGTGACCAACGTTCCAGCCTACCGAGCCGATCCGAGGCACGCGGGGGACCAGGCAAACCTGGCGGCCCAGGTGGATCGCCTGTACATTCGGGATCTGGATTACGAGTAACGACCATCTCGAACCCAAGTCCTGAGCCCCGCCGGCAGCTCCACGCGGGCAGCGAAGAGCGGCGTGTTGCGGGCCGTACGAGCCCTCCGAACGCGGACAAGGCGATCCTGTCTCTGCCCATCCGGCCGGCACCAAGTCGGCCGCTTCCGCCCCCGCCGCTTCGAAGAGTCGGAACGGCGGACGAGGTGAAGAAAGATGCTCGTCGGCAGACCCCCGTCCGGTCGATATCCGGCCAGCCTTTTTAGATGGCCAGGCTTGCCGCCAGTGACAGGGGAGGGTTGTTTGAAACGGCTTTTTCGTTGCATACCCATAATGCCTTACCTCTCTCCACTCCCATCTCCTCTTCTTTCCTTTCACATTCCTCTTTCGCCAATCCGCCCGACCTGTCTCGGTCACCCTTCAACGCCCCTGCCGCCTCTTGAACCGCCCATGAGCATTTTCCACATTTACCGGCGTTTACACTGGCTCGATTCTGTCTCTTGCCGCCCTTGTGTTCGCTTCTCTGAGCGAGGGGATGTTTGATGCGGGGAAGCGGGCGGTAAGCATCGCTGGGAATAAAAGGCAGGACGTTATTTCGTGACATAGGGCCTGATGGAGGCGGCTGCAGGACAGCGAGGGAGTCGTATGTGGGAGATCTCATCTGTAGTTAGCATCGTCCATGCCTATGCCTGCCGTGGAGCACCCCCCAAATCCGACTGGTACGGGCATATATTCTAGTTTATCCTAGACAAACAGGGATCGGTTGATGGCGTTGTTTCGTCTTTCCCCTCCCCCTCTTTCCTTCAAAGCAATCCGTTTTCCAGGACGTCTATCAGCTCGTCTAGTCGCGATATTGCCAAATCGGTATGTTCGTGGTCGGCCAGGTGGCGGTTGACATCGTTGACAAGAAGCACCGTCTTGGCCCCGGCCCGGCGGCCCGCCGTGATGTCGTCGATGCTGTCGCCCACCATGATCAGCGCGCTCGCGTCGGCCACCTCTTCCCCTGTCTCCGTCTTGAGGAGCCCCGCGGCGCCGTCTGGACCCGTTTCCGGTTGATGCTCCTCCTCGCCCGAAGCGGGCACCCCGGCCTCGCCGGTGCTCCTGCGCAGCAGGCCCCAGCTGCGCGCAATGTGCAGGATCCCCGCCGGGTCGGGTTTCGGCGGCCGGAAGTCGCGCGTCACGATGGGCGTGAAGACGGACCCCGCGAGGAACTTGCTCAGTAGGTTGTTGACGGGCGCGTCGAAGTTCCGCGTGCAGATGCCCTTGCGGATCCCCCGCTCGTCGAGGTACGACATTAGTCGTGTTAATCCGGGCTGCGCGACCTGTTTTAGCATGGCTGTTCGCTCAATGGCACGTATCTTCTCCATCGCCTCGTGCTGCTGCTCGGCGGTGGGGAGGCTGTAGACGTGCTCGAGGATGTCGACGCTCTTGGAGATGCCTAGTGCCGAGCGCATTTCGGCGAACATGTAAGTCTGTGGTTCGCTGGTTGGGAGGTCGGGGTGGTTAGCGGTTTGTTTCGCGCAGGGGCATGATTACAGAGTAACTGGCTCACCATAGTGTTCCGTCGACGTCAAAGACAATCCCTTCTAGCTTCCGCGTGTGAGGGCCGGGGGTAAATGGCCGATTTAGCGGCGCGAATTTCCAGTTCGCAGCCTTGACGGATTGCATCATGGACATGGACAAGAACCTGCGCATTGAAGCGAAACCGGTGAACTCAGGACCTGCTCAGAAACGGTGACTCCCGTCGGGGCAGCGTTCGAGGAAGCGGCGTCTTACTGTCAAGTTTTAGTTGATTTCGCCCCTCGGACAGGCGAAGACACTTTGTGTGATATGCGTCCGGCTCTAGATCAGTATACCAATTGTTTATAGGACCAGAATCTCAGGAGGTTGATTTTACACCCAGGAATACATGAGTATCTAGATGCGAGTCAGAGCTAGGTCGATAAGAGCCGTCGCTGCCCCGCCAGACTGACGGGATTGACGCTTACGGCGGCTTTTCCGGGCAACCAAACCCACATGCGCTAAAACCTGCTGAAAGCCTGAAAGAGTTGGAAAGACCAACAACGTGGGGGCCTGCGGCCCCTGCCGATTTCCAGCCGCGTAGGACGTGTTTTACAGGGGTCAGACTTCAGCAAAGCTTGGAAATAGGTGTGGGACCAACCAATCACCAAAGCGCCCAAACGGACGAACCTCAACGTTCCCCAACCAGCTCCTCTTTCCTCCATCTCCGCCCTGTTCCTGAATCCTCGAGCCTGACGAATGACCTCGAACCGCCCATGCCCGGAGATCATGAGATTGAGACGTCCCAGTGAGTCGCGATGAGCGCCGCAAGCTCCTCAACACCGCCGACGGGCCAATGGACCCCGCGAAGACCGTCCAAGAGAAGCGTAAGCTTGGATACATCCCTTTCAGCGTATGCAATGGCCCATTTCTGACTTGATACCGCGCAATCCAGAAACTACGCAACGGCACCTTCATCATCCCCGCCACGGGCGAGCGCGTGCGGCGCACCTTCACCCTTCGCACGACGACAACCACGAGCACAACACAGTCCGACGAATCCTCCCCCGGCGCCTCCCCTCTCTTCTTCGCTCGCCAATCCGTATCCGCCGGCGCGCACAGCCTGGCGCAAGCCGTGCGCACGCATGTCCTGCGCATCCTGCGCATCCTGCGCTGGCTGGATTCGCCCGTCGGCCATGGTGTGCTCAAGTGCACCCTCGCCTACACGCTAGGCAGCCTGGCGACCTTTTGGGCTCCCCTCTCAGACTTCCTCGGCAGGCCGGACGGCAAACACGTCGTGGCCACCCTTACCGTCTACTTCCACCCTGCCAGGTCCTTCGGGTCCATGATTGAGGCCGTCCTGATCGCCATTGTGGCCGTGGCGTACGCAGAGGTCATCTCGGTCTTGTCCATGGCCACGTCGGTGTTTCTTGGCGGGGTTCTGGGTCTGGTGGCGCTTGCGCACGCGTTGGTCTTGATGATTTTTATTGGGGGAGGGTTTGGGTTTGTTGGATGGGTCAAGCAGAGGATGAACAACCCGCTGGTGAATGTGGGCAGCACGCTCGCGTCGCTGGCTATTATTGGTGTTGTCACCAAGGAGACGGCGGTGCTTACGAGCGACTTTTCCAGCCAAAAGATTGTCCAGATCCTAAAGATGCTTATTATGGGCATCAGCATTACTACGGCCGTCAATCTTTTGGTGTGGAGGGAATCGGCCGTGTCGGGGTTGCGTGAGTCAATGACCAAGGCGTCCACCTCGCTGGGAGATATGCTGGCCTTGATCACGCGGGGGTTTCTGAGCGGGTCAGAGGAAGACGTGCAGTCGGCCGAGTTTTCCGCGGCTTCGTCTGCCTACTCGTCCGTCTACCCCCAAATGACCAAGAATCTGCGCGAGGCAAAGTTTGAGCGCTACTTTCTTGGCTACGAGAAGCTCTACCAGCTGGATAGGGCCGTGGTACGGTCGATGGAGACCTTGGCTCAGTCCATTGGCGGGCTGCGAAGCGCGGCGAATACACAGTTCGCTCTGTTGAAAGAACCTATAGAACCCTGGACCGAACCCGCCCGTCCTACGTCTACTTCCCCAGTTCTCTCGTTGCCCTCACCCAGGCAACAGCGGCTGTTGGCAAGCACGCTCAGAAGTGGCATCGATCGGCTGCCCCCTCTATCCTCGATCGACGAGGTATCGGAGGAGAGCACCGAGGACGAGAGGGGTGGCGCCAAGGCTAGACGCCATTCTGATCCCGTCGCTGCCAACCTGCCACCGTTGCAGCATCCCTCGGAGATATTTGAGCTCTTTATTGCTTTGCTAGGTCCCTCAATGAAATCCTTGGCTTACACACTTTCCGAGGTGCTGAGGGATCCGCCGTTCGGATCGGCACCCGATTATGAGATTATCGTCAACGAACATTTCCGTCCGAGTCTTGAAGATGCCCTGGCGCTCTTTAACAGGGACAGGGCGAATGCGCTTGAAGAGCTCTACAAGAAGCTCGAGTTGGACCGTACCAGACCGGAAAGCGTCAAGGCCGACTTTGAAGAGGTTGCGGCTGCCTGCGGCCACTTCAGTTTCAGCCTGCAGACGTTCGGAGAGGAGATGATGAAGTATTTGGATGTGCTGGATGATTTGAAGCTTGTCAGCGAGCATAGAAAGCGCAGCTGGAACTGGCTAAAGTGGTGGCGGAACGGGAGGGACTACCGTCGCAAGGACCTGGCCCTGCCATACGACAACGCCGAGCGGGAGGTTCTAATTAAGCCCATCAAGAAGAGCGCGCTACCTAGGGGAATAGCCCCCCAGATGATCCAGCGGAGGGACACATATGCCTGGGATGTCGCTCAACCCGCCACCAGGACCAAGAAAGTAGTTGCCAGTTTATCGCAGAGGCTTCTTCGGTTGGTGAGGAATGTAGCTAGGGATGACAGTGAGTAGCTACCGCTTTTTGGTTATCGGTTTGCGCGTTCTCCGTGCTAACTCGGAAACAGTTCGATTCGGCTTAAAGGTTGGTGTGGGAGCGGCGCTCTGGGCAATGTTCTCCTTCCTTCCTCAGACCAGGGACTCTTACCGTCATTGGAGAGGCGAGTGGGGCCTCTTGTCCTTCATGATTGTCTGTTCCATGACGGTGGGCGCTGCCAATACAACGGGTTGGTCAAGGTTTCTGGGAACCCTGATCGGCATCACCGTGGCGGGCGTAAATTGGAAACTGGCTCAGGAGAGTGCCGTTGCTCTCGTCTTCCTTGGAGCGCTGGTGGCCTTTGGGACCTTCATCGTCATCATCGCGTTGGGCAAGGCGCCCATGGGCAGGATTACACTGCTGGCGTACAACGTGACGACGCTCTACGCGTACAGCATCTCACAAAGAGTCGAAGACGACGACGACGACGAGGGCGGCACTGCTCCCATTATCAGAGAGATCATGCTCCACCGTTTCATGGCCGTCACCGCCGGCATTCTCTGGGGGCTGATTGTTTGCCGTCTCATCTGGCCCATTTCGGCCCGCAAGAAATTCAAGGAAGGCCTCAGCATGCTGTATCTACAGATGGGTCTTATCTGGAAGCGGGGCCCGCTGGCAATTCTCCTGCGGAGTGACTGCACGCGCTCCTACCTTCGTTCAGGGGAACAGGCCGCGCTCCAAAAGTACGCGGGACGGCTCGACTCGCTCCGCGAGAGCGCGGCCTCGGAGTTTGAGCTCCGCGGGCCGTTCCCCTCGGAGCAGAGCCGCCGGCTGATGGGGTGTACGACGCGGCTGCTCGACGCCTTTTACGCCATGTCGCTCGTCACGCAGCGCAAGGGCAGCCTGACCGAGGGCGAGCGGGCGCTGCTGCTGTACACGGCCGACGAGCGCGCCATGCTGTGCGAGCGCATCTGCCACGTCTTCCAGGTGCTCGCCTCGTCCCTCATGCTCGAGTACCCCCTGACGGACGCGCTGCCCACGGTCACAAGGATGCGCGACCGGCTGCTGAGCAAGATCTTTCAGTTCCGCAAGGAGCATCAGCATCAGCATGGGAAAGGGAATGGGAATGGGAATGGCCAGCAGCATCGTGCTGCTGCTGAGCTGATGACGATGACTAACGGCGCGGTCGGTAACGGGTTTTCGTCTGGGTTTGGGTTTGGGTTTGGGAGTATAGGCCACGTCAACGTGGAGGAATCAGATTATGCCCTGCTGTATGCTTACGCCCTGGTCACTGGCCAGGTGGCGGAGGAGTTGAAGGTGGTGGCCAAGGAAATTGAGAGCATGTTTGGCGTGTTGGATGAAGAGACTTTGCTGTTGCAATAAGAAAAGCTAGGGTTCGTGCCTTCGTGGGAAGATCAGGGGTTCTTGGGAAAATCGAGGGAACTTGGGGGGAAATGGGGTTCAATGGGAGATTAGGGTACTCTTGGGATTAGAGGCGCGAAGGACGGTCTGGTGTAGGAAGGTTTCAGGGTTTTGAAGGAGTCCTGCTCAGAAGGTTATGGCTGGGTAGCGTGATACCCGACCTGTGGTACGGATACTGGTCTGCAATATTTATATGGAATAGTCTTATCCATCAGCACTTGGATTCTATCATGTGAGTAAAGAATGCTGAGTACCTATGGAGAGTGACGGACACGACAGACACCCCGAGCACATACATCATTGCAAGTATAAACCGGGTAGCAGTGTGAGGACCTGAAAGGAGATGGGAGTAAGTCGTGAGAGATGTGTGTAGCCCTAACCCGTATCTGAGAAGTACCGGTATCCACATCGTATCGATAACGTGAACATGAGTTCGATAACAGAAGTGTGGGTCCTTTCTGCCTGCAAGTAATCAGTGCTCGGCTACAGATACTGTTTCTGTCACTTTCGCAACTTCAACTCGGCGAACCCCGAGTCGTGAACCTGACTGCGCCGACCCGCACATTCCAACCTCATCGCCATGACCAGCAGGCGCGACTTTCTCAGCCAGCCGGCGCCCGAAAACTACGTCGCCGGTCTTGGTCGCGGCGCTACAGGGTTTACGACACGATCAGATCTCGGCCCCGCGCGGGAAGGGCCGAGCGAGGACCAGATCAAGGCTGCCGTCGCAAAACGATCCGCCCAGCTCGGTCTGACCGAGCCCAAGGACGACGACAAAGAGGATGACTCTCGGTACCAGGACCCCGACAACGAGGTCGGACTCTTTGCGGGCGGCATCTACGAGAAAGACGATGAGGAAGCCGACAAGATATGGAAGGAGGTCGACGACAAGATGGCCAAGCGCCGCCAGAAGCAAAGGTTGGTGCCTATTTCTCATCGCCACCCGCTGTTCTGCCTATCCCCATCCCTTCACTCTATCCCTACCACCGCCGTCGAACATGTAGTTTATCTTTTCCGCATAGATGAACAGAGTACCGACCGATAATCGCACAGGGAAGCACGAGAAAAAGCCGAACGGGAGGAATACGAGCGCAAGAACCCAAAGATCCAACAGCAATTTGCGGGGCTCAAGCGAGCGCTAGAAACAGTGACAGATGAGGAATGGGCGAACCTGCCAGACCCCAAGGACCTTACCGGCCGGACGAAGAGGGCCCGCCAGGCTCGCATGCAACGCTTCTACGCTGTGCCCGACAGCGTTCTGGCTGCCGCAAGAGACCAGGGCCAGTTCGGCACCACTGTCGTAGAGGACGGCACCGGCACGGCGGCGGGCGGCAACAAGGACGGCACCGTCACCGACTTTGCAAAGATTGGCGCTGCCCGCGACAAGGTGCTTCGCGCCCGCTTGGAGCAGCAATCGCAGAGCAGCGGCATAGCCACGGTTGGAAGCGCGACCAGCATAGACCCCAAGGGCTACTTGACATCGTTGGCCAACGTGCAGATTGCCGAGCAGAGCATTGGGGACATTGAGCAGTTCAGGAAGATGCTCAAGTCAGCCGTCGACTCCAACCCCAAGCAGGCGGCCAGCTGGATTGCCGCTGCACGACTGGAGATCGCTGCGGGGAAGCCGGGCGCAGCTCGCACCCTGATCGCCAAAGGGTGCGAACACTGCCCGAAGAGCGAGGATATCTGGCTCGAGAATATCCATCTCAACGACAACAAAAACGCCAAAGTCATTGCTGCGCAGGCCATCCAGCACAACCCGCACTCGGTGAAGCTTTGGGTAGAAGCCATGAAGCTCGAAAACGACCAGAGGTCGCGGAAGAAGGTCATTCGGCGAGCACTCGACCACAACCAGGAGTCCGAGGCGCTCTGGAAAGAGGCGGTCAACCTGGAACAGGACGTCGCGGACGCGCGGATGCTGCTCGCCAAAGCCACGGAGCTCATTCCTCAATCGCTGGACCTGTGGCTGGCATTGGCGCGTCTGGAGACGCCAGAAAATGCCCGCAAGGTGCTCAACAAGGCCGTCAAGAAGCTCCCCAATTCGCACGAATTGTGGATTGCCGCCGCCCGCCTGGAGGAGCAGCTCGGTGAGGGCACCAAGAGGCCGGTCATGAAGAACGCCGTCAAGTTCCTTGCCAAGCAGAACGCCATGCCCAAGCGCGAGGAGTGGATCGCCGAGGCAGAGAAGTGCGAAGAGGAGGGCGCCGTGATTACGTGCAGTAACATCATTGAGGAGACGCTCGGGTGGGGTTTGGACGAGGACGACGATCGCAAGGAGATTTGGATGGAGGACGCCAAGGCCAGCATTGGGCGGAACAAGTTCGCGACGGCACGCGCCATCTACGCCTACGCATTGCGCGTCTTCCCCAACAGCAAGAGTCTGTATCTGGCCGCGGTCGACCTCGAGCGGAACCACGGCACCAAAGACGACCTGTGGCGGGCCCTCGAAAAGGCGGTCGAGGCGTGCCCCCATGTTGAGGTATTTTGGCTCATGCTCGCCAAGGAGAAGGCTGGCGAGATCAACGAGGCTCGGAAGGTGCTCGCTCGGGCGTTCAAGCAAAACCCGGACAACGAGGACATCTGGCTGGCCGCGGTGAAGCTCGAAGCCGACAACGGCTTCGTCGACCAAGCCCGCGACCTCCTCAAGACAGCCCGGCAAAACGCCCCCACCGACCGCGTCTGGATGCGCAGCGTCGCCTTTGAGCGGCAACTCGGCGCCAACGAAGCAGCGCTCGACCTAGTCCGCGAAGCGCTGCAACTCTTCCCGGCAGCTTCCAAACTGTGGATGATGAAAGGCCAGATCTACCAGGACCTGGGCAAGCTGGCCGAGGCGCGCGAGGCGTACGCGACGGGCGTGCGGGCGGTGCCGTCGTCGGTGCCCCTCTGGCTCCTGTACTCGCGGCTGGAGGAATCGTCGGGCAACGTGGTGAAAGCGCGCAGCGTGCTCGACCGCGCGCGGCAGGCGGTCCCCAAATCACCCGAGCTCTGGGCCGAGCTCATCCGCGTCGAGCGGCGCGCGGGCAATCTGACTCAAGCGCGCAGCCTCATGGCGCAAGCCTTGCAACAGATGCCCAAATCCGGCCTGCTCTGGGCCGAGCGCATTTTGTACCTGGAACCCCGCACCCAGCGGAAATCCCTCATTACCGAGGCCATCAAGAAAGTAGAGGACGACCCCGTCCTCCAGGTGACGGCCGCCCGCATCCTCTGGGCCGAGCGCAAGCTGGACCGCGCGCAGAATTGGTTCGAGCGCGCGCTGCTGCTTGATAGAGATAGGGGGGACTCGTGGGCGTGGTACTACAAGTTCCTGCTGCAGCACGGAACCGATGAGAAGAGGCGGGAGCTGGTTGCCAAGTGCGTCCTCAACGACCCCCGCCACGGCGAGGTCTGGCAGGCGGTGGCTAAGGATCCGAGGAATGCGAACAAGAAGACGGAGGAGATTCTGGAGATGGTGGCGGCTAAGTTGAGTTGAGTCGGGTTGGGTTTGAGTTATGGGTCTATTTGTGTGTATTGTACGTTATCTTATGGACAAGTTAAGCGTCTGGGAGTCGGGTTTATCACCATCAGCTAGCGGATCGACCGGTGGTCACGGTCTCGAAGCCAATATTATGGCCTCTTCTTCACATGAGATTTGCGAAGACGGTATAACATCATGTCATGATTTGTGTTTGAGATAGTAGTACCTAGATGGATAAAGTAGGTAGGTAGGTTGGCCATATTCGTCTACAGCCAGCCACCCCGAAATGCAAGATTAACATAGCATGACCTAATTACAACAGAAACAGACTCCGATTAAAAAGCGCATTTCACTCCAAACAGAAAAGACACAGCCAACAGTGGGAGGAGTAGAGAGATTGGCCCGTCCAGTCCCATGTCCTTCCCATTCACTCATTTGCCGCCAAACCACGAAGAGAACCAGCTCTTGCCCTGGGCGGCTTTCTCCTCGACCTTGTGGTCAAACTGGTCAATCTTCTTGAGGGTGTCGGCCTTGGCCGCTTTCGCATACGACTCGGCCTCGCTCTTGGCCTTGGATGTCTCCCTGTTGACCGTCTCAATCTGGTTTCGTGGTGTGTAATATTAGTGTCGGAACAATGAGAGTGGAGAGGGAAAAGAATGGCAGGCAAAAGGGAAAGATTGTGTTCAAGCAAGGAGGAGAAGGGGATCAAAAAGAGTGACCTACAGCCGAGTCCACCTTGGCGCCGGCCTCCTGGCCCAGCTTCCGGCCTTGCGCTTCGGCGTCCGTCTGCCGGTAGGTAGGCGACTCGCCCTTGATCTTGGCCGCGACGTGGTGCGCGTCACCTAGTAAAGGACATTATTGTGTCAGCAAAGCCTGGGGGAACTGGATTACATTTACCATTGCCAAACTCACTCTCGAATTGCTTCTCGGCTGCCCTGGGCGAGCCGCCGGCCGAGTAGAGGTAGTAGCCGACGCCGCCGGCGGCCGCGAGGCCAATGGCAAGAGGTGCTTTTGATCGAGACATTGCGGGTTCTTTTGTTGGAGAGCAAGGATTCTCGAGCTGTCGAGGATGTCTTGAAGTTGCGATATGCAAGTGTTAAACTAGCAGGATATCGACTGATGGCCGGATGGGTTGAGGGGATGTGAGATGTCTTATTGCGTTGTCAAAGAGAAGTGAGTGAGGGAAGCTGCATGGCATGATTTTAATTCTCGGTCGGGTCTCTGACAGCTGCCATGGTTTTCTTGTTGCTTTCCTATTCGTCCCCGCGCCGTTCATTCTTGCAACCTGCCTCGTGTCGCAGCTTGGAGCTTCCTCCCGCCGTTCACAATCAGTCATGCATGACGTAGTACGGACAGACGAGAGCGGGGAGCGCCAAGGTGGAGACCGAAGCTGAAGGGGTAGGGTTACATATGTTACAATAGGGTTTGGATTGGAGCGATGTTTCTCTCATTACATCATAGCACAACAGCCAAGGGTGCTACAAGGCTCCAAGGTCCAAACTCTGAATCAGCACCGCCTCGCCTTGACCGGGCCTTTCCCACCGTTTTCGTGCTCTCCGCTGTCGCTCGTTGTTGCATTCTGAGTATCGTCATGTCAAAGTCACAAAAATAGCTGGCAAGAAAGGACAATCCTTTTCTCTAGACAGACCTGTCGGTTGGGAAGGTTTGTTCCTGGCGAGACGTCGAGGTGCTGCCCCACATCTGCCCCCAACTACTATACTTGGCCCATCAAGCTGTGCCGCGGCGTCCACTTCATCGCAAACACCAGGCTGTTGGCAACACAGTAATGTCAATGTGCTTCTGCGCGGGGATCTAGAGCAGAGACCTTCCATCATGTGCGTCACATGAGAAGAAGCCATGCCCCGGGTCAAACACCACCGTTCCTCGCGACGCGTACCGCCCCCCAAGGACAGCGACTTTGACCATGAGATCAAACTAGTCGACCATTCTGAGGACGGCAGCACTCACGAGCCCCCATCCGCAGGCCCGTCTTCTTCCCTCCAAGACACGCCAGCCTCTGACACCGCTGTCGCTCCTCCGGCGGTCGAGGACGGAGCCGGGCCTGCCACGCACGACACTCGAGACGGAGAGCCCGAGCAACCCCTGATCCAAGTCGAGCGTAAGTTGGGGCTCTGTTGCATGTGCAGGAATTGGCAAGCAATGCTCATAGATTGTTCCAGTACCCACCCCGCAGATTGGAACAGACCGTCCAAGATCAGGAACACAGACAAGCAGGTCAAGAGGCAGACCAAGGCCGCCCGAGTCGGCCATTGACATTCTGTATGAAAACCAGAGGGGCGGATTCCTATGCGGCATACCGCTCTTCTCGTCCAGAGCGCTCGGCAACCTCGATCCCCCCGCTTGGACAAACTCAGCGCATCGGCCAAGCCCAACCGACATACACACGGCGCAGGTACCGGATCCCAGCTGGGAATGGGCATGGCCCGAATGGAGGATCAATCACGAGGAGGGCGTGGACGAGGACGGCTGGGAGTACTCGTTTGCATTCTCCAAGAAATTCTCATGGCACAAGGCGAAATGGTGGAACTCGTTTGTGCGCCGCCGCGCGTGGATCAGGAAACGGGTGAAGAAGGACTTGGACTACAACGGGCAGGACCCGTACATGCTCAACTCGGAGTACTTTTCGATCCGACCTTCCTCCGAGATCAGTCGAGAGCGCAGCCGGAGCAGGGCAACCAGTGCCCGTGGAAGCAGAATCAGCACAAGCACAGCTAACGTGGACGGCGCTGAGCAACCTGTAATTGAGCAGGCCGACGACCTCTTGTGCGTCCTCGGACGTTGTCGAATCGACCGGGAGCGAATCGAGGCAGTCGATAACTATTTCCAAAACGCAAAAGATGACCTGGCAGGCCTGCAGCATGTGATGCACGATATCATGTCCCTCTTCGTGTTTCAAGCATCACGCCGGGTGCTGCTAACCAGAATGACGGAGGTTTACGACGAGACAACAGCAGCGCTCCAAAAGCAGAAAGAGGCGAGACCTGAGCTGGAACGCAGGGTGAAGAACCTTGACGCGGCTATCAGACACGCAGACGAGGAAGTGAAGAGGCTCGAGTACTGGAGCGATGTGAAGGGTATGGCCGAGGAGGGAGATTCCAGGGGCGCTGTTGACCAGGAGCAAGGCTGGGATCCAAGCTGGCAAGGGTTGGACAAATCGGGGCCTTCTGAGCCCGCTCCTAAGCACGCGGGCAAGCCATGAGTTTGAGTACTTGGAGTTGAAGGCGGATGCCTAATCACCTACCTATCAATAACATTATACCCTAATTTACACCGCGAAGTCAACGACAGAACTGATGGAGTTGAATATGGAAAGAATACGTGAAACTATGAGCAGGATCAATACCTAAATCGCATGTCATTACACGCCCATTAACCGTCAGTTTCAACGGGATTACGCATATATTACCGCTCTGTCACATTAAATATTGTATTGATGCTGGTATTGAACCGCTAAGTTTCAAACATTAGGAACCAAAAATTACACACGTCCCCACTCGGCAGGCAAGCGCTGTCCTCGGCAGGCCAGGGGACGACAAGTCGCGAAAAAAAAGATGGAAAAAGATAGCGGCATCGAATTAGGTCAACGACAACGACAGCGACAGCGACAGCGACGGTATTTGCGACGCCACTCCCGCGAAACGACAGCGCAAAGATGCCCTGGTTATAGTCGATGCTCACTGGATACATGTTGTCTTGGAGAGCTTGGCCGCGCCTATGTGGTGATCGCGTTTATGGACTTTCGCTGACAACAAGACGACGCAGCATCCTGCGCTGTCCTCCAAGAACAAGAATAAGAACGACCTTCAGTCGATCCGAATCGTCAAGTGCAAGTGCAAGTGCGAGTGCGAGTACACCCCCTGCATTCTCGCTGAGCCAACGCCTCGCCGAACTTCCCCTCCAGCCTCACCCCGAAGAAAAGACAATCCTCGCCGAGCATCAAGTCGAATATCCCACGGCGGGCGAGAGACACGCCGGGAAGCGGAGGCTGCACCGGGTCCTCCAGCAACAGCGATACCATCAGAACCGCATTCACCCTGTGCCCCCTGATTGGCGCACCATCCTGCACAACCTGGTCGCATGGACTCCCGCTCAGGGCGTAGTGCGCGAGAAGATCAAGGTTGTCTTCTCGAGGGATGCCGCCAGCGCGCTCATGTCGGATGGCGAGAACAATGTATGGAACATACAAGCGAGGTCCGGCTGTGCCATGGCCGCGCACTGGCCCGACGAGAGCGCGCCCGCCGACGAAGATGCCTTCATTATTATAGCTGGCCAACCCGCCGCCGTCGGCCAGGCGGTTGACGAGATCCTCTGCACCGTCAAAAAAGTCGCTGTTTTCAGGCTCGACGGGGACTCCACATCGGCCCAAGAGTCAGCCGAAGCCACAACGAAAGTGCGGAACCACGACGGACCTTATACGCTTACCGTGAGGGCAGACCAGATCCCACAGCCCAGCGTCTGGACCCCTGCGAACTTTGAGCGCTACGTTGCCTCCCTGACCATGGGGCGCATGCCGGGCAGCGTTGCCAGGAAGGTGTACGATGGCACCGAAGGACACAAGGACACCGTGGTGCGGCTGCTGCTTGCCGTCTTCAAAGACCCAGCTGCCCAGGCCGCCATAACGACACGGGCCCTAAAGATAGCTCTTAGCTTCCTCGTCAACGCGGGCCAGTCGCTTATTGGCCCCGCTAGGGAATTGTTCTATTCCCTTTGGAAGTCGGGTCTGCGCATAGACTTGGACGTCTTCAACCTCATGGCTTCCGGAGCGGTTCTTGCCAAAAACCTGCTCGCCTTCCAAGTCATCATCCGTTCCATGATTCTCAGTGGACATGAGCCCAATCTGCGGACTTGGCTGCTATTTCTCAGCATGGTTGAGGCAGAGGAAGTCCGACGATACATTATAGAGGCCATGGAGACCAAGGGCTTTTTCGAGACCCCCCAGGGCGTCATTGGCGTTGCCCAAGTGATGGCTTCACACGACGCCTTGCGCGCAATCAGACTCGGCCAGAGCGTCCAGGAGTTGCTCGCGGTCCAGGAAAGCACGTATGGTCCTCACTGGCGGCTGACAACGCGGGCCGGCAACAACATGCTGGAGGTCTTTGGGCGCTATGGCAAGTTTGACGACGCCAAGGTCATTCTCGAAGCCATGTTTGGCTCCAACTGTGTATATGCTAAGGTTGGGCCAAACACCAGCTCGCTGAACACACTCCTGCGCCATTGCAGGCTCCAGGGGCGAATCGACGACGCAATCGGGATTATCAAGCTGTTGCACGAGCGGGGGTTCGATCAGTACGACGAAATCACGTTCCACATACTGTTCACGACGGCATGGCACCTCCAGAGGCCCCATCTAGCCAGCGCCGTGTCTCGCTACGCCCACCTTGCCGACGCCACGTCCTGGCGCATGCGGCAGTACGTGATCTTCTTCCTTGACGATCACGACAAGCGCAAGAGGTTGCTCAAACCACTGGCCAAGTACGGCTTGTGGGACGAGAGGCACGGGTGGAAATATCCACAGCAGGACTTTGTCAGAAACCTCTTCCTCTGTGACGCCAGACACATGCTTGAACCATTATCCATTTCAATGACAGGCGATAGAATTGCGGGTCGACTCTATGAGAAGTACTCTGACTGGGCGTTCAGCACGTCCCGATTAAGGCGCCCCGCGGTGCCGCTGGGGGAGTTTCTCGAGAAGGCGCTCGCTCGCGACCGGCAACTACTTGAATTGACACGCTCAGGTCCTCAGGAGAACCGCGAGGGAACTCCGGACCTCATGTTACCGATTGAAATGCCCCTAGAAAAGAAGTCGAGGTCCCGGGTCAAGCTGGGGGTTTCCCGGACAGAAGAGAACGAGTTGGCGGAGGATGGGGCCGAGAACCACCACGCGCGAGAGCGTACCAAGCACCGTAACCCGTCAAACGCAGCTCACCAGGGGAAGGCCGAGGCCCGTCATGGCGGAGAACCGATATACTCGGAAATTGAAAGACTACTCAGGGCGCACGAGTCAGAAGATGACATGGCCGAAGGCCTACATAATCAACAACCGGTCTGCTCACAGACACAGCGGGCATTGGAGAGACCTGCATCGGAAAACGGCAAGGAGGCTAAACCGAGGAACAGCCAGGAATCAGTATATTCCGAAATAGAGAGCCTGCTCGCAGGACTCGAGTTGGAAGGCGACGACGAGCAGCCAGCAGCGATACCAAACACGACGGAAACGGCACCAAACTACTATAATACGGGGGCGGATCAGTCTCGCTAATATCACCATCATCACGAAAGATGGTCGAGTGGTGTGCAGAGGCGCGACTCGGACAAGGGCGAGGAAGTCCCCCCGTTAGACGTGCGGCGAAGCGACAGCTTGTACGACGCGTCCCAGTCAGCAGCAATGGAGGACGAGGCCCGCGAACAAGTGCGTGTTGATCATCCGCCGGAAGCTGCTGCGGGGACTTGGCACGCCATGCGGCATCATCATCGCCTTGACATTGATGACCAACGCGAATCGGATGTGGATGTGTCAAGACAGAGACAGAGGCCGGTATAGAGAGAGAAGTTAGGGGTCAAGCCAATATCATGATGATGCCTCTAGATGTATATATTGTAACATTAGACATAAGGTAGATACGTATGTACTACTTAGTGTTGTATATCAGCTATATCGTGGCCTTTCTTGCGTAATCATCACCCCTACTACTACGACGTTCAATGTCTTGAAACTTGAGCAAGCTATAAGCCCACAATGGGCCAGGACGACGGCTCAACTAGCTGAATGAGGATACATTCTCGGTGTTTGGGAATTCGGTGGTTCTCAGAGTAAGGGAAATGGAAATGGGCCACGGAACGCCTATGATCGGGTTAGGGAGGTCTGGTGCATGCTAACGGGATGGTAAAATCTCTCGAGCTAGAGAAGAACCCCAAGCACCCTGTCGAACCGAGTTCATTAGCATTTGCGGAGTAGTTGAAGAGTCCAGACTCTGGGAGATCCCCATGATGATGGAGGAATAGGGAGATGGAGGCCTCAGACAACGAGATACCCAGATGAAGAGTGTCGAATTCACTACTATATTCCCTGTTCAGCCGCGGAAATAGAATGCTCTTTCCCTGTCTTCATTGATAACCGGACGAGGGTTCAGAAAGGGGAAGGATAAGAATCGACTGATCGAGTCAACCAGAATCCTTTACGTCCCGACGTGTGCCTCTCGCTGCCTCTAGGGCACAATTTCCTTTTCCTCAAACATATTCCATGTCGGCTTCGGCAGCAACAGATCTGCGGCGTTCGCATACCTCCCGGCTTCTGTTTTCTTCGCCACATAATCGCGGGCCAGTGCTTCGATCTTGCTTCAGTCCAACTGTGAGGTTCCGACTACCTTCCCGTCCTCGGCTATCCGTGATAGGACATCGGCGACCCAGGTACGGCAACGCCAATTGGGATCGTTTTGAACGACGGGCGTCGTGCGGAAGATTTCAATGAGCCGCTTTTCGTCTTTAATCTTTGCAACCACGATGCGGGCGAGGAGTCTGGCGGTGGATTGCACGTCGTCCAAATCGATTTCCTCGTACATCCAGCCCTGGGTTGGATGATTCTTCACGTGATATCGCATGCCGGGAACCTGGGGCTTGTCCTCAACCTTCGGTCCGACGAGAAAGCCCCAGTGAACCCTGTAGATCGCCATGAGCCAGTGCAGAAGCAGACAGAGGAGGAAGCTAAGCACCTTCGTTCTTCATTGCCAGTGACTCCGCTTGGGGCACAGTGCAATGTACAATCGTTTCTTGCTTGAAATCATTCTTATGGTTGGATGAGCAGGAGGGGAGAGATACGAAACCCAAATTCGAGGCTTAGAAAGGTTGTAGGGTGTAGCTCAATGGTAAGGTAGTCGGCGGGTGTGTGGGATTTGAGTCCTTCCAGGAAACACGCTCTTTCCCTGTATTCTCCAAAGACCAGCCTACAGTTCTGTGCGTCGGGCCGTCAAACATCGGACTGAAACTGTGATTGCGGACCTGTGCCTGCCTGCCTATGTATTCTCGTTTGACGCACGCGCGGAAGCAGCAGCAAGGCTACAAAAGCGAGCCTCATTGCATATTGCTTTGGAAGCGACAAGGCTACATTCAGGGTAGATCCGTACTGCTGAGAGAGAGGATTCGATAGGACTCATCGCCGTCGTACCCTGGCGTCACTGCCAAAAGAAGCTTATACGTCTTCTTTTGCAGCGAGAGTGCCGGCCACATAGCATGGGAACGCTGCCGAGTCTGGGAGACTACAGCAGTCTGACGAGAATTATGCTGCTCGTGTATCAGACCGCTTAATATTCTCCCCACCACTTCTGGCGCGTGATTTCCATGCTAAACTCCTCGGGTATGGATCAAGGAACTTGGGAATTAAATCTTGCCAACCTTTCCGAATCACATCATTCCCAGTCCATGCAGCCGTGTATTCCCAGTAGGAGGGATACCATCCCGCAGTCTCCCAATCGATAATGGCGACAACTTTTTTGTCTCGAATCATGATGTTGAAGGGGTTTAAGTCGCCATGCGTAAAGACGGGAGGGGACCACGGTCCGTCCTGCTTAGCAACCATCTCCTTGATGTCCTTCCAGTTTTGGTCATCCTGACGGTCCGGATGCTCTTCCGGCCGGAGATGCTCGCGGAGCCAGCTGTGGAAGTCCTGAATCGTCGTGAACGGCCCGAACCTGGGATTTGATCTAGCAGGATTTCGGGGGTCTCGTAAGGAGCCGCCTACGCAACTCCCAACCCCTGTTCCTGGGGGAGGTGTGATTGCCCTTAGTTCCGTTATCATGTCCCGAAGCTGTGTCAAGACACTGTCGCGGCCGGCGTCTGACAGTGTCTTCCAGGCCATTGGAAGGTGCTGTCCCTGAATTCGCTCCATGACGGTGTATGCCCGGTTCTTGTGAACAAAGGAGCAATACACACGAGGTACCGGAATCGAAGTCTTGGCAGCGACGAACTTTATAGTGGCAGCTTCGGTGAGGTGGACATACGGGCCAGTCTTGACGATGAGGTGCTTAGAGATGGGCACGCAGCCATTATATCGGTAGAACCGCGCGGTGGTTTTAAAGCGCCAAGAGGGTGAAGATACGACGGAGAAACGTATTGTTGATGGCTAAGTGACCGGTGCCCTCGTGCTGGGTGTCTCTATTGCTGACGACGGGAACAAAAGGTTGTGACATGTCGAAATTGAAGTTGATGAATGTGTCCGTCACGGATCAAGCTGAGAGAATACATATGGTTCTTACTTGTCAAGGTAGGGAAGGTAGTGACCGTCAGATGAGATGGGAAGGTATTTCAGTCGTCAGAGTCAGGTCCGTGGTGCTCCGTACTGCACAGGTGCTTGCCTGCACGTGCAACAGATCCCATGTACAGTATGTAGAGTAATTATGTACAGTACAGAACGTATCGAATAGGGTGGGAAAATGAAATTGAAATTTTCTGAAATTCAGCCATTTTTATGAAATTTGAATTTCAATCCGGGCCTTGAATTTCAGGGGTTTCAACCAGAGGGGTCTGGTCTATAAGACAGCTCTAACAGGGCCATGGAAAAGGCGTTGACGTCGAAGAATTGACGGCGTTGTCAGGAACGGAGCAGTAATGGGCACATGGTAGACCATGTATAACCCTAACCCGAATTCTTACCACCTTCTAGATTTGGCTAGTGTAAATGTGAAATTTCCAATTAAATTTCAAGGCCATCTGTGAAATGAAATTCGAAGGGGGTCTTGAGATTTCCCCACCCTAGTATCGAAGACCAGGCAGCACAAGGCACAGAAAAGCCCGTGCTCGAGCAGATCCATGAAGCGCGCTGGCCGGCACGAGTCGCCAAATTTTGGGAGCGCCCAAATTTTCCAATCCGGCAATCTCTTCAACAGTTTGTCGAGCTGTTGATCCCATACTCTCCGCTCATTCCCATTCCGTTGGTGTTTTTTGTGAGCGACACATACAAGATGTCTGCCTCATTAAGGACAATTGCTCCGTTCTTACGAACGGCGCGCCACTCCCTTAGACAGAACTCGAGCCCTTTGGTCTCGCTGCAGCGCCAGACCAGGACGCCCGTCCTCAACTTCGCCCGCACCTATGCCGTCTACGAGCGCACCAAACCTCATGTTAATATCGGTATGTAGTGGTCACTACTGACATAGCATCAAGCGCTGACAGCTGCTCCTCAGGCACAATTGGTCACGTCGACCACGGAAAGGTCCGATAACCCCCCTGACACCCGTTGCGATTGCGACTCGAGCTAATTGCGCCAATGCAGACAACACTATCCGCCGCCATCACAAAGAGACAAGCCGAGAAGGGCTTGGCAAACTACCTGGAGTATGGCGCCATTGATAAGGCTCCTGAAGAGCGGAAGCGTGGTATCACCATTTCCACGGCCCATATCGAGTACTCGACCGCGAACCGCCACTACTCGCACGTCGACTGCCCTGGTCACGCCGATTACATCAAGAACATGATTACGGGTGCCGCCAGCATGGACGGTGCCATCATTGTTGTTGCCGCCTCGGACGGCCAGATGCCCCAGACCCGTGAGCACTTGCTCCTAGCCCGCCAAGTCGGTGTTCAACGGATCGTTGTCTTCGTCAACAAGGTCGACGCTCTTGAGGACCCAGAGATGTTGGAGCTCGTAGAGATGGAGATGCGTGAGCTGCTCTCGTCATATGGCTTTGATGGCGACAACACCCCTGTCGTCCTGGGCTCCGCGCTCTGCGCCCTCGAAGGCAAGCGCCCCGAAATCGGTGAACAGAAGATCGACGAGCTCTTAAAGGCTGTTGATGAGTGGATTCCGACCCCTGAGCGTGACACGGAAAAGCCTTTCCTCATGCCCATTGAGGACGTCTTCTCTATTGGCGGTCGAGGCACTGTCGTGTCGGGCCGTGTTGAACGCGGCACTCTGAAGAGGGACGCCGATGTTGAAATCATCGGCAAGGGCGACGAAATCATCAAGACCAAGGTCACTGATATTGAGACCTTCAAGAAGTCGTGCGAGGAGTCAAGGGCCGGCGACAACTCTGGCCTTCTGCTTCGCGGTATCCGCCGCGAGGACATCAAGCGCGGCATGGTTGTCGCCAAGCCGGGCACGGTCACCGCGCACAAGAAATTCCTGATCTCGCTTTACGCGCTCAGCAAGGAAGAAGGAGGCCGCCACACCGGTTTCCACCAGAACTACCGGCCTCAAATCTTCATCCGCTCCGCTGACGAGGCCTGTACCCTCACCTTCCCTGAGGGCACTGAGCATGCCCACTCCAAGATGGTCATGCCTGGCGACAACGTCGAGATGGTTGCCGAGCTCCATCACCCCGTTGCCATCGAGGCTGGTATGCGCGTCACAATCAGAGAGGGTGGCCGGACCGTGGGCACTGGCCTCGTTACCCGCATCCTTGAGTAAGCCATCTAGTTAGTGGCGATGGAGAGGTAGCGGGGGTGCCAAGAAAGGCTATGAGAGGAGCTGGCTCCGGGCCCTTGCTTCGTGAATGGGTGGGCGCCGCGGAGCCGAGGACACTGTACAAACATGTTATGATGTATTAAAGGCGCCGTTGCTCTGGGAGCCGCCTATCGACTCAGGGCCCGCTGATCTCCCCTCTTCTTCTGGTATTGTCTTAATCTTGTAGTATAGAGATATATGAGGCAATAATAGAGGCATGATGACGATCAATTTGAGAGCTGGCTCCTGGGTATGCGTTTCTCCCAAGGGGATCTGCCTAGGTAGAGGATCCAAGGGTGGAGATGCGGGAGCTCTGATGTTGAAGTGCGCAGTATTCTGCACATTTAACAGTACTGCAAACGTATAGCTGAGCATTCATTATCTTTTGAGCGCAAAGCTGAGCGTGGGGAACGGCTGGCTTTCCAGCATCATCGCAGCATCCAACAGATCCAGCTCTATCTGGCCTATTTTTCACGATGCAAGCCTGGTGCGAATTGGTGAATTTTGCTTCTTCATTTCGTTGCAAAACAATAGGAGCAGGACCCTGTATGAACTCCTCATTGTAAAATGGCTGGCTCAGTTTGGGACAGTTTCCATTGAGGAAAGTGACCAGGGAATCCCGAAGTTTCGCATTCGTCCTAGACAGCCCGTCCACCCGCACCGCACCCTGAGTAGAAAATGCCCATCGCAATTGCCATGCCATGATTTGGTCCGCAGGTTCTCTGAAATCGGGTTTCCCGTACCGTGTCGTGTCCCTCATCCAGCACGTTCGTCCCACAGCAAGCCGTCTATTGTCCGTTGTCCCTTTGCCCTATCCATTATTTACACCTTATCGGCCGCTTGACCGTCATAGTAGCTCGTTTACCGGTACTGTTTGGACGAATCAGTTTAGCAAAGCCGTGTGAGAGAGAGAAGGCGGTTAAATGCCTGAGTCGATGCCAATGGTCTAGGACATTCCGAGAGATGTATGCCATAGGTTGTGAAGTAGCAGGAGCGTACCTTAACGAAGCCAATGTCGGCGGCCTTCTCGCGGAAGCACTGACGGCAGATGTTGAGGCCGTACTTGCGGATCAGACCGGCCGTGTGAGTGCAGACGCGGCTGTTGGAGGGAGAGCTCTCGTTAGCTTTCCGTCTAGCCAGGTTTTTACCCCAACCATGTCTTCAACCCTGGAGAAATCTCCTTCCGCCGTGTTCAATATCCGGGTTGGCTTCCTCTTACCAAGCGCGGGAGCCCTTGCCGTAGTTGCGCGGGCGCGAGTTCCAGACGTTCTCGTGAGCCATTTTGACGAATTGTCGAGTTTGCTTTCCGAAGAAAAAGAAGCCGAAGTCGGTTACTTGCGGTCGGCGTGGGATTTGTCGTCGAGGATGCGCTGGTCGCGAATGGGCTGGCCGGAATTTCGAAGTGGTGCAAAGGTTCGCAAAAATCGCTGGTAGTTTTTCTTGTGCGGGAGGGCTTGCCGGTAGTGGCTGATGAGTGTGGCGCACTCGCTGTTATCTCTTTATCAAACTCAGGTACAGTTACAGTATGTACGTAGGCACGGTAATTACTGTGTAAATAACTGCGTAGCAGTGGCGCCGCGGAATGGAATTCACAAGCCTGGCGGGCCCTGGCGGCCAGGCAGGGGGGCGCCGCGGTAACGTTCAACTGGGGACGGCATTTGTCGTTAGAGCTCCGCCAGCCGTCCGGACTGGCCAAAGTGGCATCTTTCCCTGCGATTTCAAAGCATCCTTCGGAATTCGCCTTGTTGCCACCGCTTCTAAGGTTGACTCCTTTCGTTCGTAGCACATCGCCTGGGCGGTGTTTTCTCCCTTTTCATCAATTTGCAGACGCAATCGCATTGAGGCCTTCCATTCCGATTACATTCCCCGGGCCCCGTTCTGCCTCGTGAATCTGCTCACCATGGTGCTTATGAAGAGCTTCGTGCTCGCCGGTCTCACGGCCGTCGCTGCCGCCGGGTCCGCTGTACTCGACCTCATTCCCAGCAATTTTGACAAGGTCGTATTGAAGTCTGGCAAGCCTACACTCGTCGAGTTCTTTGCCCCGTGGTGCGGCCACTGCAAGAATCTTGCACCCGTTTACGAGGAGCTAGCCTTGGCATTCGAATTCGCCAAGGACAAGGTACAGATCGCCAAAGTCGATGCCGATGCCGAGAAGGCGCTGGGCAAGCGGTTTGGTGTTCAGGGCTTCCCGACGCTGAAGTGGTTCGATGGCAAGAGCGACAAGCCGGAGGAATACAACGGCGGGCGAGACCTTGAGAGCTTATCTTCCTTTATCACTGAGAAGACGGGCATCAAGCCGAAGAAGAAGGCGACGCCGCCCAGTGAGGTGGTGATGCTCACGGATGCCACATTCAAGAAGCACGTTGGCGGTGACAGGCATGTCCTGGTGGCTTTCACTGCCCCATGGTGCGGACGTAGGTGATCTTGTTGTCCCATAGCATATGTGAGGATGCTAACCCATTGGCAGACTGCAAGAACCTCGCACCGACTTGGGAAGCCCTCGCTCAGACCTTTGTTAACGAACCTGATGTCATGATCGCCAAGGTTGATGCAGACAACGAGAACAGCAAGCGCACAGCTTCCGAGTACGGTGTGAAGTCGTACCCGACCATCAAGTTCTTCCCCAAGGGCAGCACAGAAGCTGAGGACTATGATGGCGGCCGCTCTGAGGGGCATTTCGTCGATTTCCTAAACGAGAAAACAGGCACTCACCGCGCCCCTGGTGGCGGTGTCGACGAGACTGCTGGCACCATTGAGGCACTCGATGCAGTCGTGGCCAAATACACTGGCGGCGCGTCTCTCAGCGAAGTGCTGGCCGAGGCGATGAAGGCTGCCGAGGGCTTGAAGGATGATGCGCAATACAAGTACGCTGAGTATTATATTCGGGTGCTTGACAAGCTCAGCAAGAGCGAGGAGTATGCCGCCAAGGAGCTCGCTCGTTTGGAGGGGATCCTCAAGAAGGGTGGGCTGGGCCGGACCAAGCTGGACGAGCTGACAAGCAAGACCAACATCCTGCGCAAATTCCTTGAGAAGACGACAGGCGGAAAGGATGAGCTCTGAGGTGTCGTCTCATTTGTAGGGTTAACGTGGCAATGGATTGTAACACTAGATGACAGTCTCGCTATCGGGGTTGATGTTCGGGTCCGTGTTTTCAGGCCAGGCGTAAAAAAAGGACTTGTTGCGATACGGATATAAACTCGAATGGTGTTGACCAATACAACGCCCCAACTCCGTGAACTCCCATCTGGCTTTGTTACGTGAGATGACTTCAACCAGACCCAGATTTGTTGTCCTTGTTGGCCATCAATTGCGCCTCGAGGTTGTCTAGACGCCGTGACATCTCATCCACTGTAGTTGTATGTAAGCCCCTGCATGTGCAAAGGAAAGCAGAAATGCGTACTTTTTGCAAATATCTCGCTGGATACACCGGCGAACTTGTTGGAGAGGGTGTTCAGCAGCTCGTCAAGCTGAGCGGTAAGCTCGGCGCCGGCATCTTCAGATGTCTGCACATGATGAGTTGGTTGTCAGTTTTGGGCCATTTTGCTCCCGGACATCTATCTGCCAGTTCACTCACGCTGGTTGTTTGGCTAGGGGTCTTGTCGTCGGGCGGGGGCATCGTTGCCAATAAGTTCTTCACCGAATTTCTTGAGTGATGGATTATGTCCGATCGTTATCAATCTCGCTTGGTCTCTGCTTGTGGCTTGAATGTGCTTCTAGAATCTCTCGCCGGAGACTCGCCGCACCGTAATCTTTATCTCACTACACCGTCGTTCTCCCACCGCCTTCCGTATCCGGTCACCGCCCACTCCACCGCCGTGACCGCCTACTGCTTACTATCATGCTTCGATTGAACGCAATTGAACCTATTCTTCTACGTACTGCTATTGAGCTCAATTGAGCTGAATCTAGACATTTAGTGCCATCTTCGCGAAATCGCGTTTAAAATTTAAGTGGAAGGTTGAAGGTGGCAGTATTGCTGGAAGAATGGCGACGTAGGTGAAAAATGCGGCAGTATGTGGACTTCACAGATAAACATGTACACGTACCGAGGTAACTACCTACCTAGCTTAGACTAAGCTTACATATCATAAACTTTCCTATATGCCTTCCTTGAAGTGGATGTGTATTCAACACTAGTGGAGCCATCAAGTGCGTAGTGCTAAGGTACAGTACAGTTCAACCCTTGTTTGTGTGTTAGCGGGGAACTTGCCCGGTCTTTTCCACCCAACCACAACCCAGGGATCCAGGAACTTTGGCCAATCGAACCACGCGCATCTGGCCCACGAACCCTTTCCGGGCTTACATAACCTTCGACTTTTCCGCCCTGGATCTTCAACCTGGACCTCACTTTTCCCTTTTCTTGTCCAGATCCACCGCATGTACCACGCTAACGAACAAACAAGGGGGGGACTGAACATAGCTAGTGGAGAGTGACGGCCCTACTCGCTTGGATAATCGGGATAAATGGATAATAATGCCCCTTTCGTTCAACTGGCATCGTAAGTGGGCTCCATCGCAAAGCAAGAGAGTAATTAAGGTGTTCGGATGAGATTCCGCAAACTCAAAAACTCAAAACAACCTGCTAGCCTCGGTAGTTTGGCCCCTTACCAATTCAGATCCAACTCAACAAGATCGGCCAAGCTTGCTGTCTCCGCCAAGCCTAATACATACCTTGATGTCCCAGAGGAAAGTCGAGCTCACCTCCACTATCCGCACCTCTCAGGAGTCGTCAACCTTGATATTGTCGCTGTTTGCCCTCGACTCCTTCTGCAGAGAAGCCCCCGGGCGCCGACATGCCCGTTATGATGAGCCAACCTACCCGATTGGTCACGGAGGTGAGCCTTGTAGATCTACGGCGAAGCCGCCATGGTGTGAATAGAAAAAGAAGTGATCGGAAACACAACGTCGTATGTTCACCGTGCTTCTACCCCCTAGGCCCACCGAACACATGTTCGGCAAGCACAATTCTCCACCTAGTTTCAGAACCACTCCATCACTTAGCGCCTCCGCCGCAAGCTAAAGTCTCAGCATTTGGATGTCTCGCCGAGGCACACTAACTTCTTGTAGGGGATACTTGCGGAATCTCCAAGCCGGCTGTATGAAGTCGTTGGTGTAGGATAGCGTTACTGTGTAAGGCTGCTGTCGATGGGATTCAATTATCCACAAGTCCCACTTCGTTAAGCTCCTCCCAATTTCTGTGATAGGGGCCGTTAACAGGGGTAGGTCGTGTTGTTGAAGGAATGTGCCCACAGCTCAGCGGACATCTTCCGTTTTGGGGGCATCACGGAAGGCACTCGGTGTAAGAAGCAGAGAGCATATAATGGACTTGCCGTTCCGTGAGCTTCTCCCATTCCTGTGGTCTCATCATCACTCACGCTGGTCGGTTCGATTCGACGTGTAGTTTACATTCTTTCTTGGACATCAACAACAGTCACTCGTTACAACAATACAACTTACAGCCATGCATTCTCTCGCTTTCCTCCTTGCTGTCGGCCCCGCGGCCGTGCTTGCCCAAGCCCCTCTATGGGCCCAGTGTATGTGATATCTTTGCCTATCTTCCTCGGTGTTGTACGGTTGTACTTGCCCGCTGCTTTGCTAACTGCGTTTCTCTTTCCTAATAGGTGGCGGTCAAGGCTACACGGGTCCCACGACCTGCGTTTCTGGCGCAGTATGCCAGAAGAGCAAGTCAGTTAACCCGGGCCCCAATCCTGCGGGTGCTCTGTTCGCCCAAGGCCATTGCTAACATGGAGGTTTTCCCAGTGACTGGTACTCCCAGTGTCTGCCCGGGTCAACAGCACCTACTCCTGCTAAAACCCAGGCGACGGCCGGTTCTCCTACTCCTGCCGCCGGCGGTCAAGCTGCAGCAGCTGCAACTGGCCTGCACAACAAGTTCAAGGCCAAGGGGAAGACGTACTTCGGCACCGAGATCGACCACTACCATCTCAACAACAATGCCTTGATCAACATCGTCAAGAGCGACTTTGGACAGATCACGGCTGAGAACAGCATGAAGTGGGATGCCATCGAACGTGAGCTTTTGTCCCTGCGCCATGATCCTTCCTTCGAGAGGGGACTGAGAGTCAACGACTAACCCAAATGATGCATTGCTATAGCGGCCCGCAACCAGTTCAACTTTGCCAACGCCGACAAGGTTGTCAACTTTGCCCAAGCCAACGGCAAGCTCGTCCGCGGCCACACCCTGCTGTGGCACTCTCAGCTGCCGGACTGGGTCAAGAACATCAACGACCGCAACACCCTGACTCAGGTCATCCAGAACCACGTCACCACCATGGTCACCCGGTACAAGGGCAAGGTCCTGCAGTGGGACGTCGTCAACGAGATTTTCGCCGAGGACGGCTCGCTGCGCGACAGCGTCTTCAGCCGCGTGCTGGGCGAGGACTTTGTTGGTATCGCCTTCCGCGCCGCGCGCGCCGCCGACCCCAATGCCAAGCTCTACATCAACGACTTCAACCTCGATATCGCCAACTACGCCAAGCTCACCAAGGGTATGGTCGCCCACGTCAACAAGTGGATCTCCCAGGGCATCCCCATCGACGGCATCGGCTCGCAGTCCCACCTGGCCGCGCCCGGCGGCTGGAACTCTGCCTCTGGCGCCCCCGCGGCGCTCAGGGCCCTCGCCGCGGCCAACGTCAAGGAGATTGCCATCACCGAGCTCGACATTGCCAACGCCGCCGCCAACGACTACCTCGCCGTCATGAACGCCTGCCTCCAGATCCAGAAGTGCGTCGGCATCACCGTCTGGGGCGTGTCGGACAAGGACAGCTGGCGGGCGAATGAGAACCCCCTCCTCTTTGACCGCAGCTACAAGCCCAAAGCTGCCTACAATGCCCTCATCAACGCCCTGTAAAGAGTGGATGCCCAGGAGGGTTTGACGCGACAGCAAGGAATCATGTATTGCGGACCAGGGATGAGATCCACCTCAAGAGTTGTGGACAGTCGACGGCACCAAGAGGCCGATGTGTCGAACATTATAGGCAGCAGGCTTGTCGAATCACTCATCTTCTTCGAGTAGATATTTGTTATTTGTGGCGGTATATATATACTAGAATCATATTACCGTCTGACGATGCTTCTTTCTCTTTGCGTGTTTACCGCCTTCCTGAACGGGTTAGCTAGTTTCGAATTTATGTCAAAACGGATTTCGATTTCCGAGCCGTGCTTGAATTCCGCAACCCTAGTACTACCATTTTCAGTGGGAAAACCGATCATCGTTGGATTCCGCTCGCCCAGCCACAGACAGGGCGCCAATCCTTGGCATACAGTCCGTAGATTGATCTGGCAACTGAAGACGGCTGCAACTGTATGCCAGCAAATGTGGCTTAAATGGCCATTGTGGCTGTGTGAGCGAAATCCAACGATGATCGGTTTCCCCACTGAAAATGGTACCTTAAGTACGAACCTACCTAAGGTACTTCGTCCTTAAAGTGGATCAGGTTACCTCATTCCGACCGAACGGTGTCGACTTGAACAGTCCAACCTACTAAACTCGAGAACCGCAATTCTGAGCTTTGCTATCTTATTTTCTCACGACAAGACAACACTTGCGCTGCTCAGGTTTTCGGCCATCATTCGGCCAAGAAAAGATGCTGCCTTGCTGGTCATAGCATCGCGAACTTGGCAAGCCCAGGTGGATGATCGCTCGCCGTTGCGGCAATGCCAGCGATATCACGGGAAAATGCGAGGATATGGGTCCTGTTTGTCGTGTTTTTCCTCACACTTCTCTCGCGAAATGATGGCACGGCTCTGATCGCAGGTCCTTTTACCGGGACCTCCAGGCTTGCCCGCCAAAGGGAGGCACAAGCCGTACTGAACAGCACTAGCTGGGGCGATTTCTCGCCGCATGCTATCAAGGAAGGCGCGCCTCCGGGCGACGCACCGCGGTATCTGAACCTGACGGGCTTTCGGGAACATGATAGCTATGCTTGGAATGATTTGGACTACTTCAAGGACCGATGCCGACAGTGGAGCCAGCACGCCTACCCGTCGAAGGAAGGATCCGGCGATTGGGACCACGGTCCGGTTACGAGGATATGGCAGAATGCCACGGGGACCGTGCACGGGAAATGGGTGCGCCGACAGGGCTCGGTTGTGAAGCACGCGAGCGACTACAATCTGACAGCCATTGCCCCCCATGCTGACTGGCCGGAGGGCCATGTCGAATGGGGTTGGAACGTCACCGGCTCTTACGGCACCGTGTTGCTGCGGCTGCAGGAAGACGCCGCAGACGGCGTGTATGAGGAGAAGGCCGGCGAGGGCAAGCAACTAGGATCGGCGGGTCTGGCAAGGGAGATTTCAGCTGTGGCCAATATCCAGGACGAGGCGACCTCAGCCTCCAGCTTCGCCATTCGACTCCATGGTGTGCATTGGCCGAGACAGGGCTCTATTCTCCTGTCAACGACAAGTGACAAATTTGCGGGCATCTTCGGGCTGCCCCATCTCGCACCCGGTCCCGACTTCTTCCAAACAGGCCAAAAGCTTCTGAATCACACGGTGGACCAAGTGCTCCGGACGAAGGAGAGAAACAGGTTCTCGGACCCCAGCAACCCGTGGACTCCTGTCGTTGAGGACGACGTTTCAGTGCTACTTCCGCGGTGCGAGTACATCATGTACCTGCAGCTACACCCAATTCATCCCTTCCTTATTGTTGACGACCGAAGCAACCCTGAATATGTTTTCCTAGCCGACCAGTTGGAAAATGAGCTGCGATTCCCTACCGGAGCACCCAATAACGGGATACCAGACCTTCGCATGTCTCTTGTCGCCTGGTCTCCGGACTGCTCCTATTATCTCGAGTCCAAGGGACCTCCCCTCTTCCCTTCTGCTGAAGGCCAACATCTCGTTGGCGTGAAGGCTGAGGTGTTGCTCTTTCGAACAAAATCGTGGATGTTTGGGTTTGCTGCTGTCATGATGGGGCAGTTATGGCTCTTGAAGACGCAGATGAAGGAGTCGAACACGCCCTCTACCTTGGGACGTATCAGTTTCCAAACCGCAGCCATGATGCTTCTGGCTGACGGTCTGGTCTTTGCGTGCTCATCAGCCTGGAGTCTCTCTGCGACCAACACGTTCCTCCCATCCCTTATCCTCACTTTTGCCGCGTTCATGTCCATGTCAATTGGTTCAGGATTCTTGGCTGAGATTTATAAAAACCAAGAGCCGGAGAGGAGAAACCGTGAACGCGAACGCGAGCAGAACCGAGGAACCAACGAACCCGCCGCTCAGAGAGCATCCCCCGCTCCGGCTTCCGCCATCCCGCTTGCACCCGGGTCTCTCCCACTACCTGTCACCGCAGGCCCACCGCAGGCTCCCTCTCCCCCAATCATTATCCCCTCTGACCAAGACATTGACGCCGAGATTGCCGAAAACACGGCGTCCGGCGCCGCTGTCTTGCCAACCACCACCCAGACCGCCACAACCGCTAGCAATAACCGACCCCGGGTGAGCGCCTTCGCCTCCATTAGCGTCTCCTTTGTCACGCTAGGCATTGTTGTCCTCATCCTCACGGCCATGTCCATGTCGTGGCCGCCGCACGCCCGCGCCGTCTACCTTAACTGCCTGGCCTTCACGTACCTCTCGCTCTGGGTGCCGCAGATCCGGCGCAACATTTGGCGCAACAGCCGCCGGGCGTTTGCCTGGCGCTTCATGGTGGGCCAGTCGGTTCTGCGGCTGCTGCCGTTTGCCTACTTTTACCTGCGCCACGACAACATCCTGTTTGTCGAGCCCGACTCGGTGACGTTCGCCGTCCTGGTCGGCTGGGTTTGGTGCCAGCTGTTTGTGCTTGCTGTGCAGGACGTGCTCGGCCCGAGGTTTGGCATCCCCAAGGACTGGATGCCCGAGGTGTGGGATTATCACCCTGTCCTGCGGGAGGACAATGTTGAGGCTGGCGGGTTGCCGATCGGCTTGGTCTCGTCCGGCGGGTGGGGAAGCGCGCCGTCCTCGCCCACCGCTGCTGTCTCTGATTTTGCGAGGAAAAGGTCGTGGTCTGACGGCGGCGAAGAGGATAGTGCTCCTGCTACTGCGCCTTTGACTACTTCGACTAGTGGAGGTGGTGGTGCTCGCAGGAGAGAGCGAGAGAAGGAGCTTAGGAGGCATGGCATGTCGCTCAGGACGATCGACTGCGCCATCTGTACTGAGGTGCTCGAGGTTCCTGTGGTGAGGGCGAACACGCGCGGGTCGAAGGATGCCTCTACTTCGGCCGCTGCGTCTTCGGCGGGCGGGCTGGTGGGCGTTTTTGCGAGGAGGGCCTACATGATGACGCCGTGTCGGCACATATTCCATACAAAATGTCTGGAAGGCTGGTTCAGGTATAAATTGCAGTGCCCGATTTGCCGGGAGGAACTGCCGCCTTTGTAGGGAGGTTCAGCTATTTGCGGGCGTTTACCAGGGATGGTCGGGATTCTTGTTGTCTCTACTATTGGGTCTGCTGATAGTCACGGTTTGTATTTGTTCTGTACTATACGCTTGAATAACGTTGCAAATGAGCTGTACCAGGTTCAGTAACGCTGGCCTCCGTTACACTAGAAAGCTGGCATTGTGGGGAATTGGTGCCGTGATCAGCAGGGACGTATGGAGACTCAAACGCCTAGCATGCGGGGTACAGCTAGCGGACATAGGAAGTTCAACCTGAACTGTTGGCATGGACGGGTGGTATGTTCAGTTTGTTGTAGGTATTTGTGTGGAGAGACGGCTTGCGTGGCTTGGCTAGTTGGCGGTTGGCCGCTGACTGTGCATATCAAGGACACTGATTCACGCCAGCGTAGATGCGAGTCCATATTATGTACGGAGTAGACCGCGGCTGCTCTCTGACACACGTCGAGAACCTTAGGGCCCCTCACGCTGTGTCTCAAGCTGCCGTCTGATCACGATTGCCATGTAGGCCCGGCCAGAACCTGTCCTGTGCAACCTGACTGTCGAGTTACTACACGTACCTGGTAGCACTCCGCTGTTCCAGAATCCGCTGTTCCAGAATAATCTTGCTCAAAGAAACGACGAGACGGCTTCAGATTACAGAAGGATGTGGTCGCACCTTGGCCGGCTTTAACGGCACAGGGCGATGTGGTGTTCAACGCGCCAAGCCATTGAACCTCAGACAACGCCCGCTAAATTTGGGAGTTTCGGAAGCATGCCGGCCTTCTGATAGGCGGCCCTGACCGGGCCGTTTCAAGGTTTCCAGGGACACGGCTCGGCAGCCCCACCGCCTATGACGCCATGATCGACAGGCAATTTACCCTGTCCGACTGGACCCTTTTCACCTGCCATGCCTGGTGGGACGAGGCACTGCAAAGCGAGGGGTTGCTGTTGGTTTCGCAAATTGTTTTCTCGTCCGAGAGGTTATTGAAGAAGGGCTTGTGAGATTTTAGACTTGTTCACCAATCTAATAACTACCTACCAATACCAATCGACCATCTCGCAACTTCTCTTCCAGCCGTTTGCTCTTGACAATCCCCAAGACCGGACAAGCCGCTGTAATCACCCAGCACCTGGGCGGACCCATCCCTCTACTACGTCTCACCTTCACCATCGCCTGCCAAAACACGGACGGACTGCCTTCTAGTGGCTTAGCGAGCAAACAAACAAACTACTGTAGAAAGCGTTTTGGAGTCGACAATACTCCCGACCGTCACAATGGCCAAGGTGAGCTCTTCTACCTCGTTGGTGTGCCCATACACCGCGCAGAACCAAGCTTACCAGCGGCCCAGATCAACACACTACTTCTCGACTGCGACAACACGCTCGTCCTATCTGAAACGCTTGCTTTTGAAGGATGCGCCGAGTTGATCAACGAGATCGCCGCCAAGAAGAACGTGCCCCTCCCGGCGCCCTTCACGGGCGAGTCGCTCATCATCGAGTTCGTCGGCCAAAACTTCCGCGGCATGATGCTCTCCCTCCAGCAGCGCTACGGCTTTGAGATGACACCCGAAGAGCTCGAAACCTACGTCCGCCGGGAAGAGGACGTTGTCATCGCAAAGCTTAAGGAGAAACTGGTCTCGTGCCCCGGCGTCGATGCGGTGCTGGAACGGCTTGCTGCCTCTGGCAAGTACAAGCTCGCCGTGGTGAGCAGCTCCGCTCTGCGCCGGGTCAAGGCTAGCGTAGAGAAAGTCGGCCAGGACAAGTACTTTGGTGAGGATATCTTCAGCGCCGCATCGAGTCTGCCCAGGCCGACGAGCAAGCCGGACCCGGCCATCTATCTCCACGCCATGAAGGTGCTGGGGAAGAAACCTGAGGAGTGTGTGGCTGTGGAGGACAGCAAGAGCGGTACCCTAAGCGGTACCCGTGCGGGCATCAAGGTCATTGGTTATGTCGGGCCATACCAGGAGGCAGAAAGGGAGAAGATGGTCAAGATCCTGACCGAAGCTGGCGCAGTGGTGATTATGCACGACTGGAGCGAATTCGACGAGTGTTTGGCCAAGATTGAGAGTGGGAGTGTCTAGATTTGGTGTTTGCGGGTATTCTCGTTCGAAGGATAGAGAGAGAGCGAGACTAGAGGTAGAAGACTTCACTAGACAATATTAGAGCAAGCGTTTGGAAAAAGCGGCACTTCTGTTCATTTCCGCCAGTCCATTAAAAAGCTATTCACGCTCTGAAGCGTTGCTCTGCTCGGGTTGGCGTTAGGCATCTCAGTCATTATATGCCCCAGTTTCACCCGAATTGCAGTCTTGTTAAACGATGCTCGATCGTCAACTGACCGCGCATTCCCGGCTGCGTCAAAGCACCAGCAATAAAGCGCGAGGGCGACGCCAACAGACAAGTCCTTCCCTGACTCGCACAATACTATCACCGATTTCTCAAGTGAAATGCCCGCTCCGTTTCCAAGCCTCTTCTCCAAAAAGCGAGACACAAACCCGCATATCTGAGGAAGTGCGTCCCGCAAGAGACGACTAGCCGCTTTGTTCTTACCCAGCCCGACCTCCATATGAGTCGGCGACTTTACCCACGAGCTCTGCTCCGTGGACCTGGGAACCAACGTTACCACACACGGGCCAGCAGAATCTGACAGAGCCCTCTCCCTCGCCCCGAGCGTTCCGATGAAGATACCTGGGGCCACCCGCTTCAATTCCCTACCGGCAGCCTCCTTACCCCCAGGATCAGCGTTGGAACCAGCCGCAACCAACTGCGTGATCAGCTCGGGCAATTCCGCCTCACTGGCAGCCAACAACTCCTCTTTATGCCGCCAAAACACCTCGGCCGTCAAGCCGAGCGCCCAGTTCTCCGTGTCGTCCCCAGCACCCTGAATATATCCGCCTGCCTCGCCAATCTCGGCGCCCACACCCAGCACCCGCTTGGAGCTGGTGCAGCATACGACGGGGTGGAAAGGGAACGGTTTTGACCTTCCCGCAGCTACTACCTCCCCTGGACCGTCGCCATCGCCACCACCCGCCGCCGCCGCAGAATCAGCACCAGCACCAGCGGAAATGCTAGAGTAGTAGTGGTCGAGAAAGTCAAGATGGTCCTCCTGGGTGATCCACAAGGGGCGCAGGGGTCGGTCGCCCAGCTGCCGTCTAAGCGGCTGGGGGTCGATGGCGAGCGCCAGGAAGGAGGCGACAAAGTCGGGCAGACGCGCCTCGATTTGGCTCGCTTCTGAGGGCGAAACCACGTTGGGCGGGACGAAGAGCCGGTGCGACGAGGGGTCCTCGGGGAAGAGGGCCCGGTTTAGCACACTGCACCAGATGGGGACGGTTTTGCTTAGTGCATCGGGCATGCCTGTTGTGGTAGGTTGGGTCTGTTTAGTATATCATCATGCTTGCCCCTGGGTGACGGTCTGAAAGGGAGGAGGATCCTCTAAGAGGTGGCGGGGACGGGTACCCACGTTTTCCTCGCCGGGTCGAGTCAATAATGATGCAGCTGTATGCAGGTAGCCGTCGGTGTCAGTTACGTTAGATTGATAAACGTCTACTTTACATGCAAAGCAAGCATATGGAACGGGTTCGGTAGGCTACTACACGGGTAGTTGCTTGAAGTTGGAGGAGAAACACGGCAAAATAAACAAGACTACGACGGGAATTACTACGCAACGGTATAAAAGGGAGGGAGGGGGTTAAAAGAAGAATGACAATGAGACTAGATCACCAACCCATCGTGCTTCCCAATCAGCTCCAGCAAATGCAGGTTGAGCCGTCTCGTGCTGAACTTCCACTGCCCCGTGTGCCCGTCAGTGCTCTTAAAGTACGCGGATGCGGCCTTTCGCGCAGGGTCGATGTACCAACTCCCGCACCGCTCGTTGGCGACGAGGGGCAACTTCAGCGCGGCGGCAACGTCGTCGACAAAGGCTGCATCTTGACAGATGGACCTGAGCCGGTTCGTGATGGAGAGGTTGGACCGCCTGAGGCCACCCAGAATACGTGAGAAGTTGTGGTTGGCTTGCTCGGGAAAAATGATGTCTGCTAATGCGGGTGTCGTCATGATGACTGGTGGTTGAATTGTTTCAAACTCTCGCCCTTCACTTGACGGAGACGATATCAAATCCATGGGGTTGGGCGGAAAAAGGGGGAGGAGGCAACCGGCAATTCAACCCTTGACGCCTCTCGCTGATTGGACAGTTTACTGCTTTGTGCAAAGAATAATTTAGAGGACCACTAACTACTCCATACCTAAGGTACCTTATGTACAGTACAGGATGTATTGTATCAAGGGGTGCTTTGGGGGATCTCGCGACATTTCCATCAACCTACTCTGTACTAGTAGTGAAGTCTGAAAGCAGGGCCGAGGAACGGGAGCACCAACTCGGGCCTCGGCTTCCTGTAACTACCTGCGTAGCACACTATCACCACAAGACTCGATCTCTCTCTGACTGTGCTCAGTCTGCCCACGTTACACCTGGCCCAAAAGGTTCCGAGGCAGACATATCGTGGATCTGTGTGCCGGCTAATATCGACGATGTTATCTCCGATACCGTTGAAGCAATCACCTCACCTAACGAGTTGGGCACCGAGAATCCTACTGCCGATGTTGAGTGATGGAATGACGGGGTTTGGGTTTACTCAGTCGCCGCTCCTGCGTGATGCAGACAGGTCGCTGTAAATGCAGAACCGTGCATGCTATCCCACCGGTATTCCGAGCGGTTCGTAGCATGACTCGTGTCCTGTTGAGTTCGCCGGGCCGCAACCCAACTGCAATTGCAGTGGTTAAACGCGCTAGGTGTTCTCATTCCGACTAGGGGAGGCACCCGTGACTTCATGCTGGAGGCCTCGACGACACTGGCGACCGGCTCACCGTCATAACTGCAATTGTTCTAGTGTTGATCTATGACGACTTTGCACGGCGGTGTTGAGGATTTGGAGTGGAGTCATCCCGCAGTTGGACGTGTGCGGTATAGTGTCGAGTATGCCCCAAGACGTGATCTAGGCAGCACAGCCCACTAGACGCCACCATAGCCGGCAGCTATGTAAGAGATGCATTGTGGGGGAGGAGGGGTTTCGACCAGGTATTGTATGTACTGTACGGAACAATACAATACAGTACAGTACTGTGCCTAAGGTACTGTACTGTATGTACTGTACAAATACGTACATACATGCATTAGGCATGGAAAGCAACATTCGGTGATAGACCGTACCAAGTTTTCTTTGGACTTGGAACTGGCCCGAACAGGCGAATCCAGATTTTTGCTATGAAGATAGAATAGCACACACGTAACCTTCCGTGTTAAGAAGACCTTTCTTCACGCTATGTAGTACCTAGTAATCTGCCAGAGTGGACATGGTGGTGGTGATCAGTTATCTGTCGTTGGCGATCTTGGGGGAAGGAGTTGGTGGCGCAGCCGCTCTCTGAGCTTCCCCATTGCCATCAGAGCATCGGCTCTATGCTGGTGACGACGAGTGATTTACCTTGTGGTCAATGGCTTCCTTTTCTGTTGGAAAAGCGCCTTGCTAGCACAGCCACGGTTATTTCTCAGACTCCCAAGAGTCAAAAGAATGTCCACTTATGACAAACCGTATTCTTGCAGAAGCACTTCGTAGGTGAACTGCTTGGCTTTTGCCGGACGCGCCATATCCGACTCAATATCAAGTCTTGACCAATATCGGCATACAGTCAAACCTGCAATTAACGATTGGTCCTCACACAGCCGATTTGATCGTTAATCCCAGGTTATCCTTAATCCCAGGTGACCCACTATTTACCCTGACTGGAAGGCATAGAAGTGAAAATGGGCTCGGCTTACTACAATTGTAAGAGGACTGCATCTAGATGAGCATATGTAAGCTTGAGGGTCTGCAAGTAGTGGTTCAAATCGCTAGAAAAGGGAGCATTCAGTATAGGTGGAAAAAGGGGACCAGATTTGGTTGGGAATTGGAGTTCTAGAATGGCCAGTCAGGGCCGAAAATTAACGATATTTGAGCATTGAAAACCCTATTTGTATGTATTACTAAGCAGAAGTTCAATCGTTATATTGGATAAGCCAGGGAATATCGAATTTGTATGGGATTTTCATCGGTAACTCGATAATCTATCGCTGATTTGGAGGATATCGTTAATCCTCTAAAAGTTAATTGCAGGTTTGACTGTATGTAAGGCATACCTTGCCTAATGCTGAGGGTACCTAGTCGGCTTGGGCGGCAACATCTCTCGACCCGGGGGTAAGCCGGTCAATTGAAGGACAATTGCCAAGGGTTTGAGGATAGGGCTGAACTAACAACGGCAAGAAAGACGTGCCTGCTGCATGAAATCGCTGGTCGGTGGGATTGCAGGATTTTCTTGCGTCGATCGAATGCCTGGCGCGTGGCAGCCGTCACGGCCAGTTGGCGAAAATCTGGACGGACACAGGATTGGCAGCCCTAATGCGGCATGTCGTAGGGCTGAAAAGGAGGGGATGGGGTTTGGAGGGGACCGTGCTTTCTGGAACCCCGGACCCGTCACTCAGGAACGTCAGATCCAATCTTCGTTGCTTCAACCATAGTCGGACGAGCTATCTTCTGTACTCAGCCTGGGTGCTTAAGGAATTGTCTATGACGCAGAGAGAGAGACAGTCAGTTGTGGGTGGGTGGGTGGGTGGAAGCAGGGGTTTTAGGATTCACAACCGTCGAATAATTCAACAATGGTCCCGTTCTATCTTACCAGAGGGACGATTGTAACTGCCGTGACTGCGGAAATCGCGCATCGTCGCACAAAGATTTGTCCAAGCCATCGCCGTTTGTCAACAGTGATGACTGCCGCCATTGTACAATACAGCAACTATTGTAGAGAGGCAACGGGCAGGCGCAGCTGCAAGTGGCGGTCACACATGTAGCTACCTTAGGTTGGGGTAATAGCTTCACTCATGAAGGGTAGCTCAGGGTAGGGAAGATACACTGTTGGTTGAGCGTACCTAGGTTCCTAGCGAATGGATGTTCTACCTCTGTCTTCGAATTGAAAGGCAGTGTTCCCCTGGCGGGATATAAGTGCCAAATGGATTTTCCAGGTTTGCTCTGTCTATTATTGTACGGCCTCTTTCTGAGACGGGCGAGTATGCGACCCTAGGTACCCTCAGTGGCAGTTGGGTGGGGAGCAATCGCAACCCATCAAAGGACGTCAACCGGGTACCGACGTATGTAAGGTAAGGTATGTATGTCTACTGTATTGTGCTCTAGTGTACAGTACATACAATACGACTGGAACTCCGGTATGGGCTCTGGCGCCCTAGCTCTAGGAGGCTCTACCGCCTTGATACAACTTCTCCCAGTACCTTCAGCGCGGCATTTCTCGCGAACCATGCCGGTATATGTGAGGTTGTAAGCCTATATCTGCCTCGCTTTCACTGTCACTGTCGCCGTCGCCGTTACAGAAAGATAGAATGAAGGCAGTGTGCGTGTTATGCTCGGCGGTATCGTGGAATTACGGTATGGTGAGAAGAACGCTACAGTACGAAAAGATGTCCTCATAACGTTACATGAGGATCTCGGCAACAATCAATTACAAACACAAGCACCCAATCCCGGACATAATTATAGCCAGCCACCAAGTGAGACAAGGGAGGCAACCTTGGTCCGATGTGTGACAGTATTAAGGTTGGGTCAACGGAAGCCGGGTCGAAGATTCGTGCTTCCATCCCAATGATAGGCAAAGAGCAGTTCAGTTATACAATACACTAAATGAACGAGTCTGTAGTGTCATTCGAGCACAAATGTTGGGGACATGGAAGTCGTATATATTCGTTTTCAACTCTCACAGCGGGATGGACCATGATAGGTAGGTAGGTAGTCTTCCGTCCTGCGAGGACCAGATCCAGAAATATCTGAGATGGTGAGGTCGGCAGAAACTGACCCATAACTTTACCCCTGACACCAACATTCTGCACCAATTCAAAGGTGTAGCCCCGCTCCGAGGCGAGCGAGGACAGCCGGTGGGAATGCGCCAGCCCGGTCGAGCTTCGGCTGCGACTTGAGCGACAGAGAACTCCACATGGTGGGCGGGCACTGCACACTTGGTGTAATGTGTAGATTATAGGCCCAACTTGTACCGTAATCATGTGTACTGTATGTACAGTACATACATTACCTGCATACATATCCGTACACCCAGAAACATTACAGTGCAGGACCCCTTTGCTAATTGCAGGCACCTACGGCTCTGCTGTGGGGCTGCCAATACCATAACGTTACTACGGGCACGAAGATATACAACCTTGACGTTACATAACCTCTGCTAATAAAATCACTTTCTTGCCCTCATTGCCCCCTTGTCATGTTCTGGGGCCCCTCTCCTCCATAATCATTCCTCAACTCGACGACGACCTCAAGAGCGCTCACATCCTCCCTATTCCAAGGCCTACGAAACGCCGCTTTCTCTCCACGCGACTGAGGGTATCTTCTAGCAACTTACCTGATATTTTATTCGGCTCACCTTCCCATAGCGCCATCCGAACCGCAACCCGTGCTATCTAACTGGGCGAATTTGGTGTGTGTCCCGTTAGCAAGTGTCGCCAGGGGGTTGCCTGGAATTTTGCCGCGACAGACAGTCTCCCTTGTATCTTCTCCTAACGCTCCACCAAATCGAGCCGCGGGACGGGCCGGGCATCTCAATTGGTTGCGGATGAGTTGCCGGCGTGCTATGAATCAAGAGTTGACGGCACGGGACACCGAGTTGAAGATATCGCAGCGCTCTTTCGATCATGGCGTCGTTGGCGCATGAAGCCGGCTGCGCGCACGCC
This sequence comes from Canariomyces notabilis, assembly GCF_033297395.1. Lineage (NCBI taxonomy): Eukaryota > Fungi > Ascomycota > Sordariomycetes > Sordariales > Chaetomiaceae > Canariomyces > Canariomyces notabilis. Next base: position 334,145 of record NW_027041847.1, read on the forward strand.
TCGGTTTCGGTTAGCGACTCTGCAGATACGGCTCAGAAACCGAAGCGCGTCCGGACGAGCAAGCCGAAGGTCAAGACGGGATGTAATAACTGCAAGTAAGGGAACCTACTGTCGTTGCATCTTGTCATGCGAGTTGGCGGCGGCGCTGACAACCTTCTGTCTCGCAGGCAAAGGAGAATCAAATGCGACGAGAAGAGGCCCGCGTGCGCAAACTGTATCCGATCCAAGAAGATATGCTCCGGCTACCCGCCGCCGCCTCGGATCCCCGGGGGACCCTTTAGCGGAGTTAAGATCGCACCGAAACCGCTCGCTGCAGCGAGTGCGCCACCTCCGGGTCGCGAGGCCATCCAGCTACCCCCTAGACGGGCGGCGAAATACCAGCGACGTGCGACGCCCCCTTTGACGCCAGTTACACCGTCAGAGGTGATGACGATGGTGCACCATCCCTCAGTCAGCCTTCCCTTTCGTGGCCAGGAAGCCCAGTACTTCCATCTGTTCCGTGAGCAAACGGCGAACGAGCTCTCTGGTTTCTTCGACTCGGCTTTCTGGACACGCAGCGTGCTGCAGGAATGCCATTCCGCGGCACCCATCCGCCATGCTGTTGTTGCTCTGGGCGCACTGTACAAGACACTAGAGAAGTCAAACGAGTCGCCGCCGTCGTCGCCTTTTGGGGAGCGCGATCCCGCCGATAGCGCCCCACGACATTGGGAAATGGCCGTCCGGCAATATTCCCATGCCTGTAACGCGCTGGTCAAGGAAGCCTCAGCTGAGACGACCTCTCACAGGACAAGGTTGATGGCAAGCGTCCTGCTGGCGTGTTTTGACTCTTTCGTTGGCGATCACAAGCAAGCCATCGTTCAGATCCAGACCGGGCTGGGCTTGCTCGAGAAGTTACGTAACGAGAGGAGGCGTGCCTTCCACCCCACCCCCGAGGAACCGGTAGAGGAAGAGCTCACGCAGATGTTTACCCGCCTCGCGATACAGGCGAAATCCTATGACATGGCTTTCCACTTTCCCCATCCGTGGGTCGTCCGTCTGACGTCGTCATCTCAATCCCAAGACCCCAGCTCTCCCGCCTCCGATGCTTCTTCTCCCATCCCCATCAAGCAGGAACCTATCCCGGACCGTTTCACATCCGTCATGGAAGCCCGGGTGGCGTGGGACAAGCTCTGCGAGCGCATCTTCCGCTTCACAGAAACCATGTTTGCCCACGCCAAAAACGGCGTCATGGGCGTGCTACCCAGCTCGTTGCAGCACTACGGGATTTCATTCAAGACGGACATCGAAGCCTGGTCGCTAGCCTTTGACCCCATTCTCGCATCCCGCACAGCGCCGGGGGTAAGCAGCCAGGAGAAGGCCGGCATCGCCGTCCTCAAAATGTTCCAGATCATGAGCAAGATTCTCTTCATGATGACCTTTAGCGACAGCGAGATGCACTTTGATAAGTTCACGCCCCTGTTTCAGGCCATCGTGGACCTGGCCGTCGAAGTAGTCGGCGACGAGGAACGGCGGGCCGCTGCACGCCGCTGCCCCGATCCCCGCCTCTGCCGGCATCAGCATCGGCACTGGCCGCCAGACATCTTTGGCGGCCATGAGTACGCCGCACGCCACATTAAGCCCAGCTTCAGCGCCGATTTGGGCATCGTCCCGCCGCTGTACGTCGTCGCGACCAAGTGCCGAGACCCCCGCATTCGGAGGCAGGCTATCCAGCTGCTGCGCAGCAGCGCGAGAAGAGAGGGCATGTGGGACAGCGAGTTGACGGCAAGGATTGGGATGTGGATCGCCGAGATTGAGGAGGAGGATCTGGAGGTCGATGAGGGCGGCGGCGGTTCCTTCACCAGCGCGATCCCGACGCCCGGGGCGAGCCCCGTACAGTCCATGTCTCGGCCAACGACATCGGCGTCGGGCGGTAGCCCGCATGCCTCAAACTCGTCCGAGTTTGGAGATAGCCCGCTCGGGCCAGGGGGTAATGCCCGCTCCCGCTGGGATCCGATTAGGGGGGCAGCGAGCGCTGCTGCTGTCGGTGCTGTCGCTCATGGCGGTACGCCTGTCCGGTTGCAGCAGCAGCAGCAGCAGCAGCAGCAGCGGAAAGTGATACCCGAGGACAGAAGGGTTATGGTCAGGGCGGTCGAGTTTGACTTGCGCGAGCGGTGGGCTGCGATCCAGCTTGGATCGAGGAACTTGAAGACAGGCACTCCGGACCTGAAGACGAGAGTCACGAGAATCACGTGGTGATTGAACGTGTCCCCGATTCGCCCACCACCACCACCTCCTCCTCCGCCTCTTCTTCTTCTCTTTTCCTCCTCCTCCTCCTTGGCGTCTTTATTCTTTCGCTTCTGATATACCCGAATGGTTTTGAGCGTTACGGTTCGAATGAATGGGAAAAGGTTTCATTTCCTCCTTTGGGTATGGATTTCGGGCTCTGCATGGTACGGAGCAAGAGCGACAAAAACAGAAGGGGCACGCTTGAATTTCCCGCAACCAAGATTCGGAACGGAACAAGCTTGGATCTCGGCCCCTAGATTTGTCTACTTCATGACATTTAAATTCATTCTGACCTCTGGGAGGGGAGCGGGTGCTGAATTGGAGACAGCGCCGATGGTTTGGAACCGGTCACTCGAGGATCTGGTATCTGACAGGATGGGATACGAACCTGCGGTTCGGGAATGCGGCAAAGCAGGAACTGTGGCTTTTGTCGGCTTCCACCAACTGCTCCAGTTCCCCCCTTCCCCTTTCTGGAACTTATCGCCTGGTGCTTTTACTTGTTGCCCTTGGGTCGTAGCACAGGCAATGAGAAGACGCTTGTTTACGGCGGGATTTTGCAGAGGGCCTGGTCCCTTGTTCGAATGTTAGTGTATAATAAAGCAAAAGGAATGTTGCCTTACTGATGATGTTCTGCATACAACCATACAAGACTTTTCCAGGTTCCTTCTCAGGGGCCACAACACCAAAGTGACCAAACTAGAAGACGAGTCTTCCTAAGCGCATGGCATAGCCAAGCAAGCCGACTAGTCGTATTAACTTCTATAGCAAGCTGCTACCATACCCATAATCCTCGTCCCCGTTTATCATTGATCGTCAATCTCATGGCAAAAACACGCTGTTTCCTCCCCATTTACCAACCATCATCACCCCCAACGCAATGCGTCAAGGACAAGCCCCACCCCACCTTCGTTTCCGTGAACTCACTTCCTTGCGGCCGCGAATACCACCAGTCAACGAGGAATGAGAAGAGATTTAAAAGTAATGAGAACTCCAGAACGCCGATGTCATGGTTTCGTGTGAAATCTGTGAGACCATTATATGTGCAGAAGTGCAACACCCCCTGTGATGGGCCACTTCCAGGGCAAGGGAAATTTACAAGATTTCCCTTAGCTTCTGCTTCTGCGTAGGCGTCAGCGTCATGGGGAAACGGACGTTGTATTTAACGATGAAATTGCCGCGTTGGCCGGGCTTCTTGGAGATGGGCATGCCGAGGCCCGGGTATGTGTCTGAGCTGCCGGGCTGTGTCGGGCCGGACTTTTCGATGGGGAGACTCTTTCCGTCGATGGTTGTAACCGTCCGTCTCCAGCCTGTGAGTGCCTCTTTGAGGTCTAGCTCGACCGTGTGAACGATATCGTCACCGTCGCGGACGAAGAGGGGGTGCGGTTTCTGTGAGAAAATCGGATTGGTTAGATTGGGTCTGGAATGGACGTCGGGAATGAGGTCCGCAAGCTTACCTCCTCAATGATGAATACCATGTCTTGCTGCCCACCCTCTTCTTGGTCGCCGACGCCCTTGAAGCGGATCTTGCTGCCCTTCTTGAGGCCGGGTTTGATGGGCACCTCAAGCAGTGCATCGGTCGTGGTCCGCTTGCCAGTCTCATCAAACATCTTGCGCTTAATCTTCATCTTCTTTGTCACGCCATTGTACAGGTCCTCGAGGGATACTGCCAGCGGCTTCTCGACCGTCGTCACCTCGGGCGTCGGTTGCCGCGCGCTTCGCATGTTATCGCCAAAGGAACCCCGCATGCCTCTCCGTGAGCTCGTCGAGCCTGTCGAAGACCTCGGCCCACTAAAGAAGATGTCTTCAAAATCGCTGCCCAGGCCACTGTCGCGGAACGTGTTCCGGAAAAGGTCGTTGGGATCGGTGAAGTGGTACGAGAAGCGCGCGCTGCCGCCGCCAGGCATGCCGCCGCTGAAGAAGGATGCGAAGCCCTCGGGAATGCCGCCGCCGGCGAAGGGGTTCGCGCCCGCACCGGCACCACCATCGGCCTGCGGGACGGGCCCGCCCCGCAAGATGAACTCGAGGCCGAACTGGTCATACAGCTTTCTCTTCTCCGGGTCGGACAGGATCTCGTATGCTTGCGAGCACTCCTTGAACTTTTCAGCGGCTTCCGGATTGTCCTTGTTCTTGTCGGGGTGCCATCTTAGAGCGGCTTTCCTAAGTGAGGGGTTAGCTGGCTGGGGTCAATAAGCGGTGGGCTGAGCAAGAGCGGTCTCGGCGAGGCTGTCGAGAACCGCCATCAAGCAAACAAAGAGATGAAAAACAAACAAGAACCCGACTCTCCCCTGCCGGTCTTCGGAGGCGGAAATGAGGGGTTGGGGGTTCTGAACCTACCGATAGGCCTTCTTGATATCGTCCTGGGTCGCGGTGGGGCTGACGTTCAAGGCGTCGTAGAGCTTTGTCTCTTTGACCATGATTGCGGCTGGCTACTGTCGATGTCTAGTTGTCGGGATGGATGGATGTGGATGCTGTTGCTGAGAGCCAAAATGTGCGCAGCCTGAGTTGTCGGCGTTTCGACTCTCGTGATGTGTCGGGTTGCAGGCAGGTTAAGTCTGCGTCGAATTGGATCAGTGGAAAGTGGGTGGATGTTGTGCTTGCTGCAGGCCGCCACTTGCAGCTGTCGTGGATAAGAACCTATTTGGCAGATGGTTCTGGAGTGGCGAGAAAGCTCCCGCTGAGCTCTAGAGACTGCTCAAAACCGCAGATCGCAGTTGGCTATAGAGAATTGATCACAAAGGAGATCAAGTTGAATGAGGCTATCGCAAAGTTCACAAAGTGAGTTGAAGAAGAGGAGAGAGGGAAGGCGTGCAAGGCATAACATAGCTTGGCAAAGAGGTCGTGTGTTTCTCGAGGAGCTTGTAACTAGAAGATTCGCGGTGAACCTATCGGCTTCCAGGGATCAGCAACAGTGACGCAGCCACTCCGTGGGAAAGTGAGGCGGTGGGGACCAACGGTTAGGAAGCCCAGGAAATGCGGTACAGTATGTTATAGTTATACCTCACCGTTCCCTACATTGTATATGTGTCCTAAGCGTAGCGATCTAATAGACCATTTTTGTCTGACGCCATCTTAAACTGGGCTGGTTATGAAAGACTTAACATCTTCCTCTTTTTAAAAGTTAACAACCCAACAACCTAAAGTTGCAACCGCGCTCGGCTCATAGTATATGTGTAGAGCTGTTTTCGTTCTATCGTATGTTAACAGTTGCTTACCTACATCTCGAGTGCTCTTCAACTATACCAGGTTAAATCCTACGCGCCTGCCCTTAACCATCACACGCCGTGAGACACCGCGACGAGCGCTCAACCTCCCCTACGTCAGCGAGTCTTGGGAATCAATTGTTCGGCCTCGTGCAGAGCGAGACGGTTACTTCCAGGGAAAGGTATTCCCGGTCGTGGTCCACCAGCGGGCTCTTCAAAATCGCTATCCCGACCGTTCAAGGTTCAGTGCGATGGTTTTGTCGCCGCGTCCTTGACAATGACTTTGCCGCTGCCAGAGGCTTATAAAGTCATTGTACCGATCGCTGAGGGAAAGAATCGATATTGCACTGGGTAACGGTGTAGACACCGCCCATGCAGTCGTTGTACAGTAGCAGCTTACCCTGCAGAGGACTTTAACGTTACGTGTCACACCATGTCCGTCTGAGGGTCCAGCGGATCTGTAGGTGAGGATTCGGCCGTGGCTGCGACATGTCGCATGCACCCGGAGCCTGATGTACAACGAGACGGTCGCCGCCGCGGGCTTGCCCCCGCAGCGGTCTGCATTGCTGGGACAGCTCTTGCGGCTGTCTGCACGGTCGTCGTCGAGAACCCTCAGTGCTCGCTTCCTGTTTGCATCATGACCATGACCGTGCACAACCGACCCTGGACCCTGACGTCGTCGCCGGTGTCGCCATCGCCAGAATTATCACTTCCTTAAGTTGCCCGCTATGGCCATCTGGGAGCGGACAATCGACTTTCTTTCAATGCCGGGCATCCGACGACAGCGGTCGGCGTCAGGATAAAGCGACCGTATCCCACAGGCGGAATGATAGAACTCGAGGCTGGAGGGTCGGCACTTTGTCTTGGGGCTTGAGTAACAGGGGCTGCATGCCCGGTTTCGCAACGATTCTCGTCCCTCCAGGCCGTCTACCAAGTGGCGCCTCTTGAGATGACTGCATGTCTAGGAGACGTCCGAGTAATGTTTGGCGTGCTGTCATGCCCGGTCGCCGTCGATACAAAGGTCGACATTGATGGGACTGTCTTGGCCGGTATACTCATGAAGTCGCTGGAGCCCAGTCAGTCATGATCGAGGTAAAGAGAAAGAGATCAAGGAACCAACGACCATCCCTGAGGTGATGACAGGCAAGCTCAGGCCCACCCGATCCAGCAGGTCAAGTCAGTTTGCATGTGGTTCCTGCTGTTCCAGTATGTCACCGCGGGGGTGTCCCCGTGTAGGGAGCGAAACTTCCGGAGTCTACGCATTCTGACGGAGGCCATTCTTATAGATATGCTCCGAAATATCCGTGCCGAGAGCCATGTTACCTACGTCCGCAGCTTTTGTAGGGCTCGCAAGGTTAGGTACTATATCTGGATGCGCGGGCCCGAGGAAGAGTGAAACCGTTAAATGTGATATGCGGCGCTACTAGTAGCTACACTGCGACGGGGTTTTGCCCAGAAGCTGCCGAGGCATCTGTGGTGGATTAAGCGTCGTTAGGATTGTGTTGGATTTTGCATCTCCAAACGCGGACCCGGCCATGTCAGATCCAGCCATATGGAATTATGGATGTACAGTACATACATGTAAAACCAAGTACCGCACTCGTGAGTCTTGACTAGGTAGGTAGTGAAAATCTAAGTCGTCGGTGCATTTGCTCGTGAAGGACTTGGAGAGAACCAAAACATCTAAGGTTATCTCCAAGATTCTCGGCCGCTGTGGATGGAGATGTAGGTAAGGTACCTAAGGTAGGGTATGTACGTACCTACCTAAGGTAGGTATTGTACAAGTTCGTTCAGTTTCGTCTCGCCTCGCAAGACTCAACAACCAATACGGTAACTATCTGAGAAGAGGTCCGCTCGGCGGATAACTAAGGTAATAAACTTGACCTGGAGTGCCCGTGAGATTCAGAGAGGCTCCGGCTGCCCCGGCGACGCTATGTATCATGGTGGTGGGGTTCGGTATCCGTACCTTAGTTGAACCAGCCGCGCTCTCCGGGCCTCACCCAAAATATGCAAGGGCCGACTTAGCTGCGACTATCGGGGCATCTCACGGATACCGGGTTCCACTCACGGACCTCATGTAAGTCGGACGGACGCGGCTGGCAGCCCGGAGCGGCAGCCGCTAGCACCCTGAAGACAAGTATCTAGGTACCTAGGCTCACTAGGTATCTTAGGTACGTCCTAGGTCTTGGCCCGGTTCAAGACCTTACACGGCCGGGTCGTCAGTCCGACTCAGTCGTCATGCTGGTCGACTTGAAGTACAAGCTTCCCGCATGTGAACGCCGCATGTAATGATTGAGAATTTGAGATGGTAGTTCGCACTTGCACGAGATGAACACGTACTTCTAACAGTACTACCATCTCATAGTGTACCTAAAGCTACACACCCGTGGACCCGGTGTAAGGCGCCGGACAGAGCCTTCCGGTGTTGCAGCCTCCATTACGTCATTGCGAGAGCTCGAAGCCATCGCAGCCACTGAGCCACAGCGGTCGAGATCACAAGATGCGTGAGTCCAGCAATTGAGGGGTTCTGGCGTATTACATTACATCAAGGACCTGACACACCTGAGACCTCAGATACCTTAACGGTTTGCTTCATTCAAGACGGCCTTGCCGGTTCAAGTCAGCCGAACAACCAGCCTGGCGATGGCGTAATGAAGCCTTGACGTCATGGTGGGTGTTTGCATGCCGACCGCCAAGGCTGTCCAATCATCCCCGCGTTCCACGAGCCTCACGCACGGGCCCCAAAGTCCCTGGACGATCTGGCCCCACAATCAAACGGCTTCAGGCAATTGAAGAGTGGGACCAGCCTGGAATGCGCCTGCACATCGCTCGTCTCATCTGGCACCGCGAACTCACTGTGACATCATCTCCGTTTGGAATGTTGGTGTTCGCGAAAAGATGGCAGTGGATCAGTAGGTATCAGCAGCCTGCTAAGCCAATTCTGTCCAATCCAAGTGGCCAATTACTTGCCGCGTAAGGCAGGGAGGCAAAGGGGCAGCTCTTACCCCAGCGCCCCAGCTAGATTGCCTGCGCCCAAAGCCGTTGTGGGTTCAGCAACGACTATCGTCTATGACGTAGGCGCTGTGTGCGACTCGTTTGCTGTTGCTTTGTGCAGTTGCTGACCAGATCCGGTGACTGCGAACCCAAGATGGATCGGTCTATATAATGCGCTTCCTCCCACTCCTCAGACCCTTCTACTCTACCATCAGCATCATCGACACAATCACATAACAGAGCAACCAATCAACCAAACACTCAAAACTTCTTTACACAACTACCACACCAACAATCATCATGGACACCATCAAGAACGCCGGCAACTACGTCTCCGACAAGCTCCAGAGCACCACCCACAGTGCTTCCAAGGAGGCCAACAAGGATGTCGCCAAGGACAACAACGCTGGCATCGGCACTCGGTAAGCAGATACTGCTCCCTCCGGCATGTTTGGACTCTTGCTGATTCCCATCCTAGCCTCCAAGCCACCGGCGACGCCATCTCAGACAAGACCAAGGAGTCGAAGCATGATGCTTCGGCCGAGGCCAACAAGCAGAAGGCTACCCACTAAGCCAACCGCCACTACGACAACCTTCTTTCCGCTTGCCCCTGTCGCGATCATTCATGACGGGATCTGATGGTTATGGTACATGACTTTTCGGGGAGGCGTTGCGGAGAAGGAAAGGGATGGATGGATGGATTTTCTCTTACCGTTCCCTCGCTTTTGAGATTTGACCCTTGAATTTCTGGGAGAGGGAAGGATTTCGCATACAATACCCCTGTTCACCGCCTTTACATAGCTAGACAAATCCATCTGTGTTCTCGCCATATCGGCGCGTGCCATCGATACGTCAATGTCAAATGTGCCCCAGGTGATGAAATTACTTCAATCGAAAATTACAATCTGCCTGAATTATCATGGATGCAATTATAGATTACAATGTCAGTCGCCTGATATACATAGACGTAAGTACCGTCCGACACGCACGTGACTTGTTGGGCCCCGTCATTTCAAACACCGTTGTTACCATTGTAAGCGGGCAAGCGAACCACCGTTGGAAGCGAACCACAGCCCATTTCTGCCACAATGCAGCCACTGCCAAGACTTGGCAATTGTATTAGATTGGACAGTTTGAACTTGTTTGTGGGGCTTGTGGCCGTGCGGCTCGGTTCTGACGATGGTTCGTTTCCCCACTTACAATGGTATCGAATTCTAGCCCCTGTCAATCTTCTCTCTTTCTTACCTTCCTGTGAATATTCATTTGTCAGGCCATATTTGGCATTGCCGCCAACCTTCCTCTCGCTAATTCTGCCGCACTTGAATACATGCTCATCCCATACATTGATCCTACAGCTTTCGTGACGACATTTCACTTGAAGAACTGAAGCGGGATCATACAATGTATTGTAATCAAACCCACAGCCTGGCTCTGTTTCAAATCCATTCGTTCGTCATAGTTGCACATCCTCCATTGAGCTTCTACACGTCAGGATCAAACGCAGATGGACAAAACAAACTCGCAATCTTCCTCAACCGCTTGCAAGCAAGCTAATTTCGCCGGAAAGCGTTCGGCGTCCGAGGAACTGAATCCTGACACTGACATCAAAAGGATAAAGCCCGCCCATGATGGGGTGATAAAACCAGAAGCTCAACCTCCGGTTATGATCTCGAGGATTCCTTTCCCAGAGAAGGTGCCTACATTGGACTATCCCCGATACCATGAAATGTCGTCTGAACTCATGAAAGCCTGCAGTTATAGAAGAAAGAAATGGCGAGATTGAATTTCGAGTTGTCAACAATGACGGCGCCAGAGACAGCTGGATCATTCTTACGGGCCTCAAATGCCTGTTCCAAAAGCAACTCCCGAAAATGCCCAAAGATTACATTGCACGTCTTGTCTACGACCGCACTCATTTGTCCCTCGCTCTCCTCAGGATGCCCCTAGAGGTTGTCGGCGGGATAACATTTCGCGAGTTTCGTGCCCGAAAGTTTGCTGAAATCGTCTTCTGCGCTGTCTCGTCTGATCAACAGGTGAAAGGGTACGGAGCCCATCTCATGGCCCATCTGAAGGATTACGTCCGAGCTTCTGGACCCGTGATGCATTTTCTGACTTATGCCGACAACTATGCCACGGGGTACTTTCAGAAACAAGGGTTCACCAAAGAGATCTCCCTCGACAAGTCTATCTGGATGGGATATATCAAGGACTACGAAGGAGGGACACTGATGCAGTGCTCTCTGCTTCCTCGGATACGCTATCTCGAAGTTGGTCGCATGCTACTGAAGCAGAAGGAAACCGTGCTGGCCAAAATTCGTCCCTTAAGCAAAAGCCACCTTATACATCCACCGCCTCAGGAATGGGTCAAGGATGTTGTCGCCCCAATCGATCCGCTTTGTATCCCTGCCATCCGAGCAACCGGCTGGTCCCCGGACATGGACCAACTATCACGGGTGCCACGCCGTGGACCGCATTTTAACGAACTTCGACGGTTTCTCTATCAGATCCAGAACCATAAGCAAGCATGGCCCTTCCTCAATCCGGTCAACAAAGACGAAGTCCCCGACTATTACAATGTCATCGCTAACCCAATGGATCTGTCGACTGTCGAGGAAAAGCTGGAGCTTGATCAGTATGCTACCCCGAGGGACCTCGTGGCCGATCTCAAGTCGATATTCAGCAACTGTCGGCAGTATAATGACGCCACAACCGTGTACACCAAGTGTGCGGTCAAGCTGGAGAAGTACATGTGGAGTCTTATCAAGGAGATTCCAGAGTGGTATGATCTACTTGAGGAATGACTGGTGTTGCCATATCTCTTTTTTTGTGTTCGGTACCGCGGCTTGCAGCCAGAAGTAGGGTCGATATCAGGCGCTTGGTTCGAACCCTGGTTTATGGGGTGCCGAGGGCGTCACACGGTCACGGTGGTAAGGTGTCCTGTGTATAGGATTTTACAGCCTCAAGCGTCGGCACACCTGTCATCTTTGGATTGATATCAACATCCTTGAGTATGCCTTGCGACTGGCTTTGGCGGGGTCTCTAAATCATGCTAGCCGTGGGTTTTGTTTTGATTTCTCTGGGCCCTGTTTTGGTTATTGGGAGTAAGGGGTTGACGGTTCCTACGGTATGGCAGCGTACGGTATTTTGATTTCATTCTTTAACCTATGATACACCAAATCGACTCAGATCTCGAGGCCTTGTGTGAGAATTCCCGACTTTTCCGTTTCTCATGTTTTATTGCTAGCATGTGTAACTCTGCGCTCCTGGCTAGGGTCCTCTCGAGCAGAGGGGTCTTGCCCACAGACCCTCAAAATCAACCTGTCTTGGCACGAAGCCAGCTGATCAAGCCACCTCGAATTTGAAAGAATCCCTCATCCAAATTTCCCGGATTTTATCGCATCAGAGCATATAATCATCCTAAACTCAGCCCCAAACACAGCACCAACCAAAGATACATCATCATGTCAGCCCCGCCGACCTCCTTCACTGCCCTGCTGCAGGACCCAACAACCGTCACCTCGCTAGCGTCGACCGTCGCCATCCTGCTCGCCGCGCTGGCCCTCTCCCGGCGCGTGCTCGACCCGGTCTCAACTCCGCCGCGGCTGCGTGCGCTCTTTGTCTGGCACGCCTTTGACGCGCTGATCCATTTCATCCTCGAGGGCGGGTTTGTGTACCACTGCCTGTTTTCGTCGGCCCCGGTCGCCGCCCTGAAGCAGCGGCAGGCCGGCGAAGCCTACTACTGGCCCGATCCCGAAAACTTTCTGGGCTCCGGACTGGGCCCGGGAGTGGTGGCCCATGGCTCGCAGGCTGCCGTGGACGAGAGCCCGCTGGCGAAGCTGTGGATGGTGTACGCTAAGGCGGATAGGCGGTGGGGTGGGGTTGATCTGGTGCGTATTTCTGCTCTGGCCTCTTGGACCTGGAGTATCTGTCCGTCTGTGATGGTGAGAGGACTTGGCTAATTCTGGAGACGGTGGCGACTCATGCAGACCGTTCTCAGCCTTGAGATGCTTACGGTGGTGTTTGCCGGGTCTATGGCGTGCCTTGCTTGTTATGACATTGCGAGGAAAAGCCCGAGGGCGAATTTGGTCATGATCATTCTGGCAACGGCGGAGATCTATGGCGGTAGGGACCCCTTTTGCAGCCACCCTACTACCTGGTAGCATGTATCTGACTTGAGAATTCCACTGACTCACCGCAGGCTACATGACTTTCATGCCGGAATGGCTTACTGGGAATGTCAACCTCGACACGAGCAACTTCATGTATAAGTGGGTCTTCTTGATTTTCTTTAATGGGCTATGGGTTGTCGTCCCGTTATATGCAATCTATGTCGCTGTCGATGATATCTACGACGCATTCAAGGCGCGAGCCACTGCTTTGGGGGAGAAGAAGGCCAAATGAAGAAGAGGCTGTGAGACTAGCTTACTTCTACCTAGTGTACCTTACTGCCAATATAATGAGTTTCGTGAGGCTGCTTGGCTTTGATGAAGATGCAAAAGAAGTGAATCGCCCCGTTGTGTACTAGTAGCGTTTTCACCTATAGGTACTCCGTACTTCAAAGTCGGGACTCCTTATTGGCCCCAAAGAGGAGACCAATCCAGGCTTGTGTGCCATGTGTGGTCTTCAGAATTCACCAGCTTCCAGCCACAGGCAGACACCGAACTGGGAGATATAGAATGAGAGCTAAGCCTTGGTATCCGGGGATCGAGTGGCTTGACCTGGCAGGTTCAAGTGGCAATAATTACCCTATGTGTAGCGCATGATAGTTCGGGCCAGAACCTGAATCCCGGGATAACCTTCCTCAAATCCTTCAAGGTTCTTCGGAATTGTTACTTCCGGGGGAAGCTTAGCAAAAGAACAGGGGTAATTTCATGCGAATGGCTATCTATCTAGAAGCTTTGATCTAAGGTGGACCGCCGTCTACCTTAGTCGGCTGCTGCCGACCCTGTCTGGTTAAGTGCATGTGTACATAAGTAGGTAGCCCAAGTATGTCATGATACCTACCACTGGTCGTTGATTCCTGGTCTCGGAACATTGGCAAATTCTTGTGCTAGTCGTGACGGCTGACGACCTTCTACTTCTAGTGGCCTGAAGTAGTAGCCTGTAGCCGATGCCGGGTCGATGCCATGTCGGTGCCTCTCAATTTGAACGCTTCGTCAATTTCTAGCCTCCTAGACAGCTGACTCCGTACAGTACATGGTGTTAGGTTAAGCCGCCCATGGCCACACATCCTAACCCTCGGAAGTGGCTTTCCACTACCTATCCTCATGCTGTTCCGCAAGGACTGGGAAGAGAAGGGCACTTCAGACTATCTAAGTGTAGGTAGATAGGTAACTATGTAAGCATGTTGAGATTTGACTGGATCCTGCTCAATGGATCGGCTAGCCCGCAACCCCCCTTGTTACTTGGGCTTCCGGGAGCCAGCTTTCCGAAGAGCTTGATACACAGGGGAAAGGGGGCTTGGAAGACCGGATGAACCTTGCTAGGCACTCGGAATCCACTAGGATCCATTGTCCAATGGCCACGCGAGGCATTCTGGCGGGTGGTGCAAGGCCTCACCTAGACATTATGATGGGGCCAATGGTTGCCGTGTAATTGGCGGGTCCTTGGTAAGAAACAACCGGCCAGTCTTGTCTCGTCTCGGCACCAGAAGGCTAGGAAGGGAAAGAACGCATTAAAGAGGAATTTGTACCTGCTTGCAAATGGCTTATCGAACTTAACTCCTCTCACGAAAAGCTATGGGCGGTGGATAGGGACGATCTATCCTTCGTCTCTCAACTACCTGAAGCCTCTCTCATATGCTGTCCCTGGAGCAACCACTCATCCAGAATCACCCCACGACTGCTTTGGAAGGAAAGCTTGCAAACAAAAATAGACTGACCTGGTTGTAGCGTTGATCAAGCAAGAGAAGCGATCACAGCTGAACTACATAGGCCTGGCTTATTGGGCGAGAACAGTTCTTGTATTTGCTGCAGCGAATGTCTTGCTTTGGCGATGTTTGTTGAACTGAAGTGCAAGCAAGGTGCAACCGTTTGATACGCGACCAGGAACATCCATGCTCTTTCTGTCCGCAATGAGACCCTTGTGCCTGCCAGACAAGGTGCCCCACAAGAAGCTCTGGCCAAAGGGTGGCTCCTGCCCGCCAACCAGGGGAGCTTGGCTGGACTTTGGCAAGGCAGTCGAAACCTGGGGTTGTCACAAAACTGCTTCAACCCCACGGTGCAACAATGCCCTCTGCGCCTAGCGCCTTCCTCAACCTTGAATCTGGCGCCGGGCCGACGCCTTTCCATTGCATCCTGTACCACAGAAGCTTCATATGGTCCAAGGCCTCGAGGAATCGACTTCAACACTTCCCGTACGCTAACGACAGCACTGGCACGCAGCTTGGCTGCTCGCCAAACCACCGTCTTCTCCCGCGTCTCTGTCCCGCCTTGGCACTCGTGATGGAAGGGTCGAAGGGTCGCTGTCTCGAATCTCATGGCCACCTTTACCCGTCTTACCCGTCTTACCCATCCGCTGCGCTGGGTAACGCCAGCGTTCTCAGCTCGAGATACACCTCCAATTTCCAAACCTCATGAAGTAACTACCAGTCCTGGCCCATGTTTGTAGATACCCGAGCTACTCTTGGCTTGCTGGAGTCTGGGGCCTGTTCTTTTAGTCTGCTATGAGATGCGGGACTGCTTGTGTTTCTCATAGCTTAATAAGACTCCCTTGTCACTGTTTTCATGCCTTGTGCAAGTTGACAGCGCCAGCACCACCTCGTTCTGGAACACCCCCACAGTCTGGGGTGCTGCGTGCGTGCCCGTCCCGCACCCCCAGCCTCAGATTTCATTCGTCCCGTCATCCGTCCCTGGACCCTGTGCCTATTCCCAGCCGAAGACGGGTAGGAAGTGCTGGGTTGCTCAGGCACTGTTTCGTCTGGTCCGTGGTGGTGCTCGAGCTGTGGCCATCCTTGCTCAGCATGCTTTGAGCCGAAGGGTAGGGGTGGATGTGGCTGGAGGGGGGTGGATGATCCATTACACTCTTTGTCTCTTCCTTCTTCACGTCACACTCTCAATACTCTTCCTCCTTCACACATCAGCTGAAGACGTAGCTGCGGAATCGACGACAAGGTGGCATAGATGACTTGACAACGGACGAATCCGACGGCGCTGCTCCGGCATCATCGCCTTCGCCAGCCACGCGGCTGTAAACACCGAGCTCGCCCCAATGTCGCCGTTTGTGGGAGTCAATGGGGGCGTCGGGTGGTTGGAGTCGCGGGACGACGACACGAGTTGGATGCCGCGAAGCAACTTCAACAGGTCAAGAAATGGCTTCTATCAGTCGGCAACCAACCGGACAACCACCCAGCAGATGTTTATCAACGAGCTGAGATTTTCGGCCGCTAAATCTATCAGAACCTCGACACTCATCCTAGCCTGCTTCAACATTGTCGCTGCCTTTGCCACGGCTCTAGGCATACTGTGCGATTCATACTTCAGGGAGAAGCGGAACAACAGGAGTTACAGGTTCAGGTACCGTGCTAGCGTTTGCTGCGGTTGACCGTCTGGCGAGAGGCGACTGCTAACGCTTTTCAGGGGTAGCGGCTTTAGATTCGTGCCTGAGGGCGAAGTCTACCCGCTCGTACTATCAATCGCCATATTGATCCAGAGCATCACATTTGCCGGGGCTCAGGGTACGGGGCTAGACAGTCTCTTCGGCGGAGGCTGTACCACGGTATCCCAGCTGATGCTGCCCGGTGGGTACCTCGGTACTCGATATTGGATAGTCTGGAAGGCTCGCTGACGCGCAAGGCAGCTCTGTTTATTGCCCCCTACACCCAGCTTGTATTCGGAATCGAGATCGCCATCCGGGCGCTTCGGAAGCAGCCGTTCGCTCCCAGAGGCAAATATAACGTGACAATCTGCCTGGCCATCATTGGCATGCTGACCCTGGTCAATTTCCTGGTCGCGGCCTTCGATCAGGCCCGGAACTTTTGCTTGACGTCCCTCTTTTGGTTCGTCTCGCACTGGTCGCTTCTATGTTTTGCACTCCTCGTTGTTATTTCGGTCGTCGTCCTGGCTTGCACCATCATCATCTTCGTCAGATTGTACCGAAGCATCAAAATCGAGGTGACTGCCCGGGTTGCCGCATCCAGAATGGTTTACTACCTGGCTCTTGCCGTCATAACCACAGTAAGTCATCCCCAACTTTTGCCAGGCCGCTTTCTCCATTTGCTCACCTTTGGCAGGGGTTCATGGTGCCGTTCTTCTTCGTAATATCATTTTTGGACGAACGAGGTCAAAGTTCCAACGAACTCACCCTCGGCATGGTCGCTTCGGTAGTTGCCAACGTATCCGGGCTAATGACCGGAGGACTTTATTTGTTTCTGAAGTCGAGCACCCTGTCGACCATTGGCCCCAAAGATAAGGCCGGAGAATACGAGAACCGGAGGGCAAGATACAAGATTAGACGGTACAGTCCGAATGACGCTGATGACGGCGATGGCTTCGATAGCCACTCTATGCACCTAGTAGCAGACTCGAGAAGCCTGCATCGAGTTGCTAGCAACACGAGCTCGACAGATATCGATATTGAGAAGGAGGAAGAAGCGCTGGACGGCAAGAGCATACGCTCGGCATCGACCACGGTTGGCAGGCGAACTCCGGGCTCACTCCGCTCGAACGCACGCATGCCCGTAGTGCCAGCAACCCCTTTGCCCAAGGCCCCGGAGCCCGCACGAGTCCCGCCGGTGTCGCTCGTGCGCAAACGTACTTATTCCCTGTTTCCGACTAGCGGCACTGCTTCGAAATCACCATTAACTCTCTTGCCTGCTACTACATATTCACCAGCGGACGCCCTCAAACCGCCTCCGTCCATGGGTAATCTCGCAAACATGCGGCATCGGAGAGACTCGTCACTGGTTTCCTCGGCGACTGTTCAGATCGGACTGCGCCTTTCTTCAGTGGAGGATATGCCTCCAGTAGCCAAGAACAAGGTCGTGGCCGGCGACTGCGAAGTGTACAACCTGGACTGCCCCAACGTCCTGAAAGAGTTAGAGATGGCAGGCCTTAAACGCCCGATAGCCATGGATGGCGGTGCCACCACTCCTCCACTGGCCTCGCCAGCGGACGACAGGAATCCTAAGCGAGACCCGGTGAAAGACGCAAGGATGAAGACGCTGCCACCTGTTCCAGGGTTGCCCGTCCAGGTCGCCCAAGACCAGCCAGCGGAGGAGGAGCCTACCTTAAGCCCGACCGTCTATGATCCAAATAGTCCCATCAAGACCAGCCTACCGACTTCAACAGGCTTACAAGAGGTTACTTTGAGCCCTGCCGTCTACAACCCTCAAAGTCCAACCAAGGTGAAACTGCCGAGTCCCAAGGGTGTTGGCTTCACGACGCCCATGGCGAAATCGGCAAATGCTCCCGGCCCTCGGAGTCCGCCGGTTGCACCACCCCAGCGCCGTGCTACAGGGGAAACTACGCCCTTGCCAACGGACGCCAAGGGCGCCTGGATATAGCCTATCGGTCTGACGAACGAAATCGTGCGCTCTCATACAACAGCATTTTCCGGTGTTGGGTTGGACGGGAGGGGTGATGTTCGATTCGATAGAGAAGCCGCACGGCCGGCTCATTTTTACAATCAATACCCTGCTGGCTGCGCCAAGAATATTACTTTCTAGTTTGTCGAGACTGTTTGCCACTTTTGAGCCTGCATTCTCGAGGAGTTGGGATATCATTCGGTCAGCAAACCGAAGCCAGTCATTCCATTTCTTACCTTCCGTTCTTCTTTTTATTGTTTCTTCCTCATTCCCATTTACTTTTGGAGAGGGCTCTTTCCATTTCACTTTGCATCATGACGGCGTCTAGAGGGTGGAAAACTCACTCCATCGCGCAGTCGGTGTCATAGACCCTTGAGGCTTGCGCCGCTGCGGTATACCGAGGAGCTTTGTCATGCTGATAGCACCACCGCTTACTTTGATGACGCCTAGAACAGCTGTTGCTGCTCTTGGGTATGGACTTTCATGGTACCTTATGTTTACTTTTAGGATGTTTGGGAACAGGAGGAAGGAGCTAACTCATCAAAGATTAAGGGATTCTGGTGAGAGAGCAGGATTTCATGCGCTCTTAGCACATCGCTGGCAGACAAGCAGCCAGGAAACTCTTTGAAGGGAGACTCAGAAGTAAAGGACGGACATGAATGTATGATGAAATGTGGCAAGTAACACAAAATGGACATCCTAGGTATATTCTCTTCTTGACTAGCAATACTGTTCCATGTGCACTCCGCAGCCCTGAATGGAATGTGTCCCGCCCCAGATGCTCACTATTCATGTACTTCGTACTCTTCAAGCGCCTTGGGAAGAGCGAAACCAGGAATGCTAAACAGTGACATTGTACAGGGTAACAGGACATGCCTATAGTTGGCTCAGAGGCTCCCAGGTTTGTATACCTTTTTGATCACAACAACAATCGTGAATACATGCCCAGCAACCGGTTTAATTCTTTTAACCCCAAACCCCGGTTTCATGCTCCCATTCCCCTGGCCTACCCGCTCCTCCTCCACCACCGCCCCCACCGCCACCATTACCCATGCCTCCGACATCGTCCCCTCCCTCGCCCATCATCTCCATGCCCCAGCCCAGGAACTCGGTCTTTTCCAACTCGCGCACAAAAAAATCGCGCTCCTCCCTCAGGGCGTCGCGCAGCTCCGGGGCCATCTTGTCCGGATAGCGGCGCAGGTTGAACCAATGGGTCAGGCTGCGGAGGGCCTGCTCGAGGGGGAGAGCCTCCTCGACCTCGGCGTCGACGTCGGAGCCGGCGAGCCACTCGTCGCGCAGCTCTGGGCGACAGTGCAGGTAGACGGCCGTGATGACGCGCATGTTTGTCTGGCGCCACTTGCGGCCGCAGTAAGGGACCTGGTTCTTGAATAGCTTGAGCGTGTATAGACGCAGCTCCTGCTGGGGCACGCGCAGGGCCTTGCGGAGTATGTTGGACGACTTGTACTGCACAAGCAGGAGGTTCCGGTGCGCTTTGTGCTTGCATATCTTTTGCATCACGCGCAGGTAGTTGATGAGGGAAAAGAAGTTGCGGCGCGAAAAGTCCGTGATGGGTTCCGCCGGCAAGGGGTTCACTGGGTAGCCTAGCTCGTCGACCTCGGGCCGTGTCGACGAGGACGGTGACGAGGAGGATTGTGCTTGTTGAGCGTCGAGGGCGGCTGTGGAGGAGGTCTCCGCGGATGTATTGTTAGTAGTGCTGTTTGCAGCGGCTGTGGTGCTGTCCGCTTCGGGGCCAGCAGTCAGGTGTGAGCGGCGGCGTCTTATGGGTGGCGGCACGGCGTCGTCCTCGCTGCCGTCTTCTTCAAATTCTGTAGCGGTTGGGTTCGGGACGTTGGGGTGGGGTATGACGCCTGCTCGTGAGCCGCAGAAGTAGAAAAAGCTGTGCTCGAGTCTGTCCGTCTTGCTCTCAACGACTTGCTGCACGTCGTGCATGGCAAACAGCTTCAGCGCCAGCGGAAGATAGTTAGAATCCAGGAGGAGCTGGGTCATGTACTCAAACTTCAGGACATCTGATCGGTCTGTCAGCGCCTCTGCGCGGATGCGGGAGGATGCGGGGGGATGCGGGCAGCTTACGAGAGAGCTTTAGCCACTTCAACAGGAGGATCATGATGCCAGTAACAGCCTTAGCAGCGATTTCCCTACTCCGCAATTCATCCACATCGGCGTCCAACGGCGAAGAAGGGTCTCCCTTGGGGACTCCATTAACGCCGTTCGGCGCGTTCTGGCCCTGGCCGCCGTTCGGGCGTGCGCTGGCTGGGCCGTTGCCCTGCGGGCCGTTAGCAGTCGAGGGCGAAACCATGTTAGTAGCTATAGCCAAGATCTGCTTTAGCAGCACGATAACCAGTGACTGAAGGTGCGGTAAGGCCTCTTTCTAGGGTCAATGTTAGCGGGACATATGATGTGGAGGAGCAGTCAAGCTCACATAGAATTCCTCGACGGCATCTAGCCGCTCCTTCGTCCGCTGATCAACTCCGCGAGGGCCATAGTCCACCTCGGGCGCAGTAGGTCTCCTTGATTCGCTAGCGGGATTGGCAAGGCCTAACTCCTCCTTCTCCTCAAGCGTTAGCGATGACAGGTCGAGCTCCTCAATAATGTCCTCATCGACCCCGTTCCAGCCCCTGTCAAACTTGAGGAATTCCTCTCGCTCGCGCCACAGCTGCCGGGTAGCGCGCGTCATGCGCACTCGTTTGGAGAAGAGCTCTCCAGCCTCTAGAATGGATGCTGGGACGTCGCTGCCCTCCCATTTCCTGCCCACCAACTGATCCTGGAGCGCAGCGGCGCCCTTACCTCCGGCGCAGTTGCTAGTGGCGTCAAGAGGCGGGTACATGAAGGGGAAGTTTTGGTTTGTTTGATAATTCTGTTTCTTTCCGCCTTTACCACCGACCCCAGGGCTAGGGGGCGGTGACGGCGCAGGGGTTGCGATGTGGACGGGCTGGTGGAGAATCGAGGCTCCTCCGCTTTGGCCGGGGGGCCCGGGAAGGATGCCGTTGGCGCCGTTGTTTCTTGTCGGATGGTTTGGGAGTTGGGGAAGCAGGGATGTTTGCTCTGCTTCAAGCGGCAACACTGGCTGGGGCGGGATGTAGGCCGGGTATTTTGACGTGATCTCTTGCCGAAACACGTGGTAGTCTAAAGGAGATGCCGTGATGGTCTCCTTGGCGTCGTCGCCCTCAGTCTCACTCGTGGCTTGCTTGGTCTCGGCTAGCTCCCTGGAACCGCCAAAGACAAGCAAGATTGACTTCCAGAAGAGGAGAAAGATCTGGACCGTCAGTATCCTACAATTGGAGGAGGGTGGACAGCCCTACCTGGTGCTGGGGAAGGATCCCTGTCTCGTCCCATCGCAACTTGGCTGTGACATGAAGCATGAAGCAGACCAAGCTCGGGTTGAGCGCGACTGCGAACCAGCATCAGCCGTCTTGCCGTTCACAAGGATAGGCGCCGTGCTTACGGAGCTTAGCCCGAACTTCGGCCAGACCTTCCGGGTCATCGAGCACCTCCTGGATAGCAATGTACATGATGGTCATCAGATGAATCAGCTCTTCCCCGACCATTTGCGCGTTCTGCGGCAGCTCATCAGCCCTACCGCCAAGTCAGCTCTCACCCGACGGAGACCCACGACAGAGAGGAAACGGGGCACGCACCAAAACAGCTTAAAGAGACCCTGCAAGACCTCCCAAACAACCTGGATGCCCCCGCAGCTCGCCAGCAACCTCACCCCGTCCTTCATAGCCTCCAGCTGCGCGCTCGTCGCCGCGGTTCTGACCTTGCCCTGGACAACCACAGGCGCGGCCCCTTTGACCGTCTCGGTCCACCTGCCGAGCACGAGGTAGACCAAGGCGCCGATAGCCTCACCTCTGGCAACCTTTTCCCCGTTCCTGACGCTCTCGAGCAGCAAGCCCTCCACAAAGGTCCTGCGGAGCGCTTCGTCCACCTCGTCCCAGGCGGGATGCCCACCACCGCCCTCAGCATTGCCATCCCCGCCGCCACCGCCAGTAGCAGCATCATAACTATTACGATGATTATCATAGCTACCGGGCCCCTCGCCATGATGCGTGGACGCAGACGGGGACGGGGAGAACAGCCTGGCCCAGGCCGAGTAGAAGGCGCGGTTGGCGGCGTTGAGGCGGACCCACTGCCAAAAGTTGTACATGAACCACTCGTCGATCTCTTCGGGGAGCGAGTCCATGTCCGAGTAGACATAGTCGTAGGCGATGGGCTCGGTGCGGGGGATTTCGGCTACGATGCGGCGGAGCTGGGCGAGGGAGAAGGACGGGTCTTGAGACTGGGATTGGGGTTGGGGCTGGGATGAGGGCTTGGCGGCGCCCGGTTGGCCGCCGGCATTGCTGCTGTCATTGTTGTCGCTAACGTTACTGCTGCCGTCGCCCGTGGCCATGAGCGGAGAGGGTGCTATCGCGGGTGCCGCCGGGGTGGTGACCGGGCCGGTGGTAATGGTAGAAAGTGGTGGCGGCGGGGCGGGCGACTGCTGATTCCGATGGAGTTGCGGGCGTTTGGGCGGGAGGGTTTTCTGGGTTTGCTGGGTGGTCGTGGTGAGAGATGCTGCTTCCTTTTTCTGCTGATCTGGCATGTCCGTTGGCTGCTTCCTGCCCGTTGCGACGTCGTCGTTTTAGAGAATCGCGATGGCCAGAGCGCGTTCATGATTGCTTGGCGCGCTTAACGTTAATAAAGCTTAGCTCAAAGCTCTTGGCAGTGGGCATTGACACGGTTGGATGGAAATCAATGCGGCGGGTCGAGATAAGGCTGACTGATAACATTCGACCCCT
Organism: Canariomyces notabilis; assembly: GCF_033297395.1. Taxonomy (NCBI): domain Eukaryota; kingdom Fungi; phylum Ascomycota; class Sordariomycetes; order Sordariales; family Chaetomiaceae; genus Canariomyces; species Canariomyces notabilis. Next base: position 356,923 of record NW_027041847.1, read on the forward strand.
GAAATTCTGAACCATCACGGACAACGAGTCGAATGGCGTGTGCTTGCGACTATATAAGGTGACTTGAGAACGGAATAGATCAAATAGAGCAGTCATACATAAGCTTCGGTAGCCCCTAAACAGTGTTGCCACTGGTGTTACAGTGCGGTCCATAAACACACTGGAGGCAAACTGAACTGGTCTATCAATCACAATGTGCGGAGCCCGAGGTTTAAGTCCCTTGAAGATTGAAACCACATCATAGAGTACCTAAGTGCATGGCCAATACACCGGCAGTTGAGGTATTGTACTCGAGATACACGAGCGGTATACCTACTTACCTCTAGCCTAACACCTAATGAGATGCCGGGATGAATCCTCAACCCGAATTACCCGTCCGCAACACTCCCGCCCTCCGATCGTTCCCCTTGCTCCACTTTAGCAGCCATCTTCTTCTCCTTCTCCTTCCGTCTCCTCTTCAGCTTCTTCTCGCGGTTCAATCGCTTCCTCTTCTCCTTCAGATGCTCCTCCTTGGTAACCAAACTCCTCTCCTTGGCCGCCTCGGCCTCCCTTTTCGCCTTTTCCCTCTTCCTCAGCACGATCCGCCTCTTCTTGCCCGGCCGTCTCTTTGTCATCTTGCTCATCGTGCTCCCCGGTTCCTCACTCCCCTCCTCTCCCTCGGCTCCGACCTTAGCACTAGCCGCCCAAGCATCGGCACCAGTGTCGGCCGTGATCCTAACAGTCACCACCCGCCAGGGGACCTCAAGCCCCCATGCGCGTTCCTCCCTCGCGCGGCGGACCACCTCCCGCCCGGCCACCGCCGCAAGGCGGAACTGCTCCTGCTGGAGAGGCGTGAGCGGCCCGCGGATGTAGTGCGACAGGGGCCGCGAGGCGATGGGCCGGGCGGACGGTACATATAGCTCATCGTCTTGCGAGGGGAGGACGACTTTTTGGGAAGGAGCCGAGGTGGAAAACAGGCGGAAGGCGAAGGCTTCTTGTTGTTGTTGTTGTTGTTCCTCACCTTCCTTCCATGCTGCTTCTGCTGCCTCGTCTTTGGGTTCCGAGGCTTCGCCTGGATTTGGTTCCGATGAGCGGGGAATATCGGCTACGGGAATGGTGGTGGTGGTGGTGAGGGCCGGGATGGCGAGGATTGATGACAGGTGCGCATTCAATCTGGCGCGCAGTTGTTCCGCGTCTTCCTGCTGCTGTTCATGCTCATGGTCTCGGCTAGGGCTGGAATGCCGGTCCGGAGAGAAATCACGGAGGTCTTCTCTTCGTACTCTGCGCACTTGAGTGGTCAGTGTGACGGACAAATAAATGCCCGTGGCAAAAGGAAATGAAAGGGCACAGACATACCGCTTTGCGTCTGGGATCTCAAACATATCTAGTTAGAATATCATATATAGCATTGATGAGTAGGTATCAATGTCTGCGCGGCCGGCGGATGTGTGATGTGTGTGTTGAGTTGTCGATTCATCAATGAACGTTCATATCAATAACTATGCTGAGGTGAGACTTGAGTTTTGAAAGACCCTGTTGAATTTCCGCCAGCTGGCAGACAGACGTTGGAGAAAGCGCGATCTTCCACATCTACCTAGTTGACTAAATACCCTAACCCTCGAATGAGACGCCTCGCGGTGCCAAAACCCCGAAGAACCGAGGACACACAAGTTCCCGTCCTCGGCCAGCTGCATGCCGCCCGGGACGGAGATGCGCCCCGTCTTTAGGAATCTGCTCCGCCACCTCGGGAATGTTTCTCATGCAAGAGCGCACAACGCCGGAAACACGATTGGTCTCGGCCGCGAGCCCAGACGGCAAAAACGCCCAGACAACTTCACAACAATACCTTATTAAGAAAAGGCAAAGCGATCATTTCACTCTCTGTATTTCAACTTGTATTCTGATTAACGTTGGCGAACCTTGACCATACAACAATTGAAGTCGGCCCTTGTCCAATAAATACAAACGGGACCCTGTCGTTGCCGACTTAGGTCGGGGGGTATCAGAGGCGAACTTTTCCTCCGCCGTGCATTTGACCATTTCCCGACCAAATGACCATGCCTCCCAGTGTGTATATCAAAATTGCGCAGAACGACGCCGCAGCCGCCTTTTCCTCTTTTTTTCGTGGATGCCGCTGGATTTGAGATTTGATTTCAAGTCGTAGGCATTGTACAATGATACTGATACCCCTGGGTGGATGAGGTCGCCGCCACCATTTCACCTCCAAAAATATAGGTAGGTATCCTTGCGCGTTTCGAAACCAGCTGGAGAATACATCAGATGATACTGGCCGGGCAGTCAAGAGAAATCCAACGTAAAATATAGCTTCGTCAGTCAATCAATCAGGTCCTGAGTGGTAACCGTGTGAGAGGGGAAGTCGACGTGTACCATGTGTGCTGGGTGTGATGCGCGTCCGATAAGTGTAAGTGTATGAGACAGAACATAAGACTGATGGTATCGATCCAAAATCCGCTTTGCCGCCAGCTTCCGCCAAGCGTTCGGGTGTTAACAGTGAAGGCCAGATGTGACAATGATGCTCCGAGGCAGAATTGAATATGAACAAGAATAATAGAGAGGGAAATAGTCGAAAGATGCAGAGTTCCGCCCAGACATGTGGCATTCGCAGACAACAGCGAAGCTGAAAATCACGTCCAAGCCCCAACACCAAACCAAGCGTGCCGCCTAACCAACCGGCAAAATACACACTCTCATTTTGCTCCATCCGCCCAAGGCCAAACTGGTGTGGCTGTCCCGTGTTCTGGAGCTGGGTGGCGTCGCCCCCGTTGTTCTTCACTGTGAGCTTTCGGCTCAACCATACCACGCCGCTGCCTCGGACGAATATCGACGCTCGGCTGGAGAACGAGATGAAGGCGCTCTTGGAGGGCCTTGATCCATCAGTCAAGTGAAACGGAGCCGATCAAGTTGCGACGTGATGTCGTGTAGCATATCTAGGTGTACAAGTGGGAGTATTCATGAGGGCTGGAAGTGTTAGATCGAGTCAAAGCCAGCCATCTGTGTTCGCTCCGGTTATAAAGGCACCGTCGCAGATTCCTTCTCCACGGTGACGGGTGATCCGAGATCGTGTTAGGGGCTACGACCCCCCCACCACTCGACGCCTTTTCTCCCCTCAAGCCGCATTCCAGGCATAATGACCCACGCTTCCATACAACCCACCCGCCGAGGGCGCACCGTGTGACTGTTGCGTTTGTTGCTGCGGCGGCCCTGGCGGTGGTGGATGCGGCTCGGATTTGACGCTGGGGAAGGCATACGGTCTATCCGCGCCGCCTGGGGCACTACCATTCGTATACGATACGCTCGGAGCAGAGGGTTCCCCGGCTGTCGTGGTCCACGACTGCGAAGGAGGGAAATAATCTCGAGGCGGTGGGGCATTCGGCGCTGTAGCTGACGGGGGCGCTGATGCAGTGTCTTGGCTAGGCGTACCATACGCCGCTGATGCTCCTTGCGCGGGCGGGTGCTGCGATTGCGGGCTCATCTCGCTAGTGCCGTACACTGGCGGGGGCCCATACCTGTACTCGCCCGAGGCTGTGTCGTTGGAAATGGAGCTGGCGACCGACTGGTGACTGGCATGGCGCGGGCTCTTGGACGGCCGCGGATTATTGTCCACGTAACGGGGCACATTGAGCGAATTGTCGGCCGTGGCCGACAGCGACAGGTGTTGGGGTGCTGAGGTGCTCTGTACGTACGTCGCGTACTGCGTGCGTATCGGCGGTTGTTGCTGCTCCTGCGCTACTAGAGATAGTTGTACCGACGGCATGGACGTCGGTTGGATGGGCATCTCCTGAGGCTCGGCGGTGAAGCTTGGCGCTCCTGATAGGGGCATCTTCTGATAAGGTTCCGAAGGCATCGTTGTCGTCGGGTACGTGGCTGATCCGGGGTTGTGCGGCATAGACACTTGGCTCGGAGGATTCCATGTCGTCGGATACGAGCTACCCGTCACTGTTAGTATTTCGTTCCCTTCTCCCCTTGCCCCTGCTATCGGTCCAACCGACTCCAATCCAGCCATGAAAAGCGGGGCAAGACTTACTTGGATCTCATCTGCATCGGGCTTTGCGGCATTTGCTTAGGGGCGGTGAAGGTGAAGGCCGACCGGGGCACGTCCAGACTCGACACGCGGGGTCTGGAATCGTACGGGGGTTTGTTCAGGATGACTGCTTGGGCAACGATTCCGTGGCCCGTCTCGACCAACGTCTGCCCTCGGGAGCCAGCACTTGACCCTAGCAGTGGAATCTCCTTCCTAGCCTGGAAGTTCCGTGGACTCCTTCCCCGCACCACAATCGGCGCCGTCGTCAGCTCCGATAGCACCAGTTTCTGGCCGTTAGCCAGCGTCCCATGCAGTTTGAGATGTAGCACGAAATGCTGCTGAAGCTCTTTTCGCCTCCCATTGTTTGCCGTCGCTCTATAAACCAAGGTTAGTCATCGTCTCACGGCTAGGAGACAATCAAGGCGGGAACCCACATCCTGAACTGCAGTCGCCGCCATCCAATGGGGTAGATGGCGTAGTGGTCGCCCCCGGTCTCCTCTTCCTCCTCGGACCACGGGATCAAGGGCAAAGTCGGCGGCTCCTGGTCAGGTGTCTGGTTGACCTCGGGCGCGTTCGGGGGCGGTGTCTTCCAGGGGATCACAATCAAGCGGACGGGATGGCCATCGACAGATTCGATCGCGGATATGCTAACCTCCATGTTCTTGATCTGGCTCGTCTCTCCTGATTCCAGGAGGACCGACAGCGGGATCTGGGGGAAGCAGAGGCTGCCGCTGATTTGGAAGAGGTTGCGTCGGTAACACGTCAACTCGGCATTCAGCACGTTGCCGTCTCCAGTCGTTGAGGGAAACTCGGATAGGAAAAACATGCCGTGGAGCTGTGCCTCAATCTCCATCTCGTGGATCCGGCCCTTGGCGTCGATGATGGTGTGTTTGTCCCCCACTTTCTTGAAGGATAACAGCTTCTGGTCGTGGTTGGCCGGCTTATAGTCTTCTCGCAGGTCCTGTACCATCTCCGTGTACGGAGCCTGGTCTACTTGCGAGTAGGGGCGCTTCAAGCTGTTGATGCCGGGAATGCTCATCAACGAAGGGTGCGGGTACCTGTCGTACGTGTCGCCCTCCTCCTGGCCAGGCCGGCCCTGCTGATACTGGGGATGATAGTCCATGTTGTGTTGGCGACTTCTGGGGCGGACGAGATGTGATGATGTTGATGGAGGCACTGTTGCCGAGGGATCTTGAGGGTTAAACCTGCCCGTCATTTGCACCGGGTTCCCATAGTTATTAGACCAGAGGCTGCCGTGTTGCGTCTCAGCCCTCGGCTCGGTCATCGTGTACGTTGCCGTTGCTGACATGGGAAACAACAACAACCCTTCCCAACAAGGGCGTTGGAGGGAGTTCGCTACAGGAGCCCCGCCCTGATATTTGATTGAAAATCCCAAGACCTCCTCAAGTACTGCCGAACCTTCCTTATCTCAAGACGCCAACACTCGACGACTAAGAGAGGTTGAATGTTTTGTTTGGGACCCGAAGCTGTGGCGAAGGCGTACAGGTCGGATCACAACCCGCGCGAACTAGGCCATGGGGGAAGTGTGTATATACTTGTATGTTTCTAAGCCAATACGATCAGGTGCTGGACTAGGTCGTTTTATGAGAAGGCTTCGGCAGTCTCCCGGGGGTAGCGGCAAGGGGAAGAGGCGAGGCTACCCTAGCGGCTTTGCAACTGGCAAGGAAAATGTTTAACACCGCTTGCAGGGCCGGTGCAGAACCGTTCCAACCATACAGGGAAGGAGGTTGAGAAACGGGGCGATCTGGCAGGCAGACCCGAGGCCCCCTTGCTAGTCCAGATGGGGCAAGAAACCTCCCAGGGTTCGCACCCGGGCAAGCACAAGGATGTGATTGCACACGCTTCACATCAGCCCAGTTCCCCTTGGCCCACGCTGCTATGGCCGGCTCATCTCCCACTGAGAAGCATGAACCTGAAGAAGACAAGCCGGAGACGGTATCCCCTCTGGCCTTGGTCCAGCGGCCCTAAACCGGCCAGACTGCTCGCGCAAGGTCCACCCACAAGGGCAAGAAAAGCCAAACCAAGAGGCATACACCTATCCGGATGGGGTAGTGTACTGCGAAAGGACATTGGGACGGGGGTGTGCAAGTATAGGAATCATGTAGTGATGGACACTCGTACAACAGTCGTGGTGTGCCCTGCGTGCGCGAAGCTTGATTGATGAGTATGTACATACACGACGACACCAGATTTCAATACAGCTCCCCTCCTTCTCGTACCCTGTTTCCCCTCTGCCGAGCGGTCTTCGGAATAACAGTGTGCTGGCTCGATGAGGAATGGCCCAAGGGCAGCGAAGAACCTGGCATGGGGGGTTCTGAATGGACGTAAAGAGGTGGGAACATCTGGCCAAGCCGAGCGATCAGAGGAGCGGACAGGACGGCAAGCCCGCCCTCCGCCCCTCCTCCGTTCCTCCTCCGTCCAATCCTGGGTCAGGCATCAGGACCCCGGTCGATGGACCTTCCTCGGCCGAGCGAACAGGGATATCTGATTAGCAGAAAAGAATCCTCCGAGGGACGCTCGCGACCCGCAATGATTTGGACGACCGTTGGGCAAGACAGCGACGAAGGGCCCCCGCGTGTGCTCCAGAAGGGAATGGCGTCTGTGAGAGAAAAGTCGGTTCACGAGATTGCCCTGGACCGGGGTAAGCAGAGACGAACCACCGAACCCCAGCAAAGACTCGGCTGGCGAAGCTAAAAATCCACACACCCCTGTCATATTTCTTTCCCCTCCCCACTCCAACCCAAAGGAGGTCACGGAGAGCAGCAATAACAAAGCCCGTTATAGGTGGCTTGAACTTGTCGACGGATAGACGCTCTGTGAACCTGGCAATTGACAGAAGTCCGATAGAGGAAATCAGCGGTTACGCAACGCAGCCGCATTATCGCCCACTAACGTACACTATAGAGGCGTCACCATGTTGAAATTATGGAGGAGACGTCTCCACATGTAGTTAGATTGGCCTGAAATATTACGGATCCCATAAACTCGCCATAACTTCTCTACGCCGGCGAGGCGCCTTGGGAACGAACGAGTGGACCAAGGCGAGTCTGCAATTCTGCGAGTCTGTGCAGTGCGTGTGCTATGTCTCTCGTCCCGTCCCAAGCAGGAAGGACACACAAGCGACAGCGGGAGAGAAGAGATATTCATCTGACCTGCTTGTCCGTGTAAGGGTGCCGGCGTGTCTGAGGATACTTGACAAATCCCTTCGTACGGTGGGATAAGTGTAAGAAAGCGAAAAGATGGGGGTGACGTTTGTGGCTGGAACGGTCCATCTGTGGGAGTAACGCCACCTCCATGGCTTTTGGTAGGAAACGTTAGTTACAGTAGGACGCAGAATTCCAAGGAGTTGGGATGGTGGAAGTGCGAGGCGCTCTCTCCCACGAATCGAGTCGACTGATGAGTCCCTTCGATATTGAGGAACCCTGAAAGAAATGGGTTTCGCGGTTCACCAGCAGTTCTGCCACCAGAGCGGTGGGGGGAAAGCAGGGAGAGGAGCTAGGACACCCCGGTCCTGCAATGCCCGATCCGGTCGTGGTGCAGAGCAGGGGGAAGACCGCGCTTCACCATCCGAAAGGCTCCGTGGCGGCCAGGAGGAAATGCGGAGGTAGTGTAGGGAAACGGCGCGTCACGACATTCCCGAAAGGGAACTGGGTGCCTGGGCCGCTAGCGCCATGGCCTGCACCCCGGCTGACGTGAAGGCGCCCTGAGCCCGCCGCGGCGACACAAATCTCGGAGCATCAGAATCGTTGTCCACAACTTTGTGCGGGAGAGACAACCGTTTGCGGATGCCGCGTCTGGTGGCACGGCAGCGAGCTCCCTTATCAAGGCTCGGCGGCACAGACGCCAGCCGTACCTTCCAGTTCCTACCAATGTCTAACCTGCCTTGGGGAAAAGAGAACCTGTCTTTGAACAATGTTGCCGATTGCTTCTTTTCGCGTGGTAAAATCCGGCGAGCTTGGAGATTTTTCGTCACGCCACAGCAGATGCAAATGCGTGGCTTTGATCTGGCCGCCTGCTGCTCTCGTCCGTTATGATTGGACCAGGAGTGCGGAACCGAAGGCCCTCGTCAAAACCTGTCGGTCGCTGTTCATCGACATGCCTCTTGCTGTATCGTGCATGCAGGTGGATATGAGGCAGGTGCATACAAGCAGCTAGCTGTCGTAGCAGGGAGCGCGGCAGAGGCAAGACGGCTGCTGCTCGGCGCCATCGCCAGAGAACGACAACGTTTCCAGCGGTGCGGACAACGACAAAGGTCTGCAGTGTCACCCATTCCAGAGGCGTTAATACGAAGCATTGTCGTATAGGCTGTCTTTCCCCAAGAGAACTGATAGTGACAGAATCTGATCTCATGTAGATGGTTGCCAGCTGGTAAGTATCCCGGACCCAGCATGTGTGCAGACGTTGCAACCGCTAGTTGGGATGTGAAGTGCAATGTAGGATAAATTGCATCGCAGCCCTGGGGCCTGGGGAAATGAAGGGTGTGCAGCCCAAGCTGTCTCTTGTTTCTAAAAACGGCCCTTCGGCAACGGCGATGGGCATCACACTGCACTGCACTAGACTAGTGTAATGTGCGTGTATGGAATACACTGCATACATTCATCTGTGGTATGTACTAGTAGGTACGGAGGTAGTTCCTTCAAGGTTTGCGAGAGACCGACGACATAGCGCCGTGACTGCCGCGGCCGCGCTTCAACACAATGCCGCGCTTTCCCTCCCTAAGGTAGTCTCGGTGGGCTCGGTGGCAGCCATGACCAGTAGTACCCTACATGTGTACTAGCAGTTGCAGTTTCTATTGTCTGTTTCCCGATCAAGCGGTCGCAATATCAGGCAATTGCTTTTCTCCCTCCAAAACTACCTGACATTCTTTTCTGATAACTCACTGCTCACACACCTGTAATACTCGAGACCTGCCCCTGTGTACTGTACAAGTACATACGTACTTCGTACGGAGTGTGCGATCCTAGGTTTAACGTTATGTCGTGGGACGGCCAACGTTAGCCACACCTCGCTTGGCTTCTGGCCGGATGTGGCGTCGTTAGTAATGTCTTAGTTTTTGAAATCCAGCATGCATACGGTAGGCGAGTCGGCCCTGATAAGCCCACGATCCGTATTCTTAAATTCTTAATAACTGATAGCTTTAGCCCTTTCTATCTCTTTAGGTTATTTCTGTTCCTTCCTTCTTTCCCTCTTTACCCCATTTTTCTCTCTTTAGCTTTTTCTGCTCTTGCCCTCATTGATGAGGAGGGCCAATAATGTCAGACAGGTAAGTAGAAGGCCCAACCATGCCTAGTGTGGTAGTAGTGTAGTGTAGTTACACCCATACTAATCCGGCTGTTGCCGGTGGCTTTCGGGTGCAACGTTCAAACGTTACAATTCACGATTCCCATCGGGCCCAGGTCAGGGGACTTACGGGCAAAATTTGCGAGATCTGCTTAGTGTCAATGCCGATGTGACGTCTCTTCGCATCGCATCTGAACGCTCACGCACCTGTCAGGCGCAGCCAGATGCTCTGCTAAACCGTCACGACCGTCTCGACAATCATTCAGGCTTCAAGGTGCGCTATGTCAATTTGTCAATTGTTGAGCCAGGTGAGCGCTGCAGGGGCGATGCCACACTCCGTTGACCGTCGAAGGCTCAAATTAATAAAGTGCGACTACCTGCACGTGCTGTCGTACGCGATAGTATGTGTAGCTCTCACAGCTTAGGCCAACGGTCATCTGCCTGGGTGTTCTCAGATTCTGATACCTGACCAACGTGAATTGACGGTTCGCTGCGAAACCAAAACGCGAACAGCAACCGCCACGGGGAAATGAGACAGAGTGCTGGGACAGTTACACTCATTGAGCAGCCGCCGTGATGACTCTGATAAGATGAAGGCACCCAAGTACCGGGCCGAAAAAAAACATTCATGTTCCCAGCAATTATCTCGCTTGCTCTTACACTATTGACCGGGACTTCAGCATGTCCTCAATCCTCATGCTCATTACTCGCAGACCGAGGTTCTTTCTCTGATGAAGCCCGTCTTATCGCCTCCGGCTTAAGGCTATATTTGCTGGCTAATATAGTGGTACCGCATTCTTCCCCTTGTCACCCAGTGCCTGACATGCAGGCCTGCAAAGGATGACAAAGCTTTGTCCTTCAATGTTCTGCCCACAGCAACTTCATCGCAGCTATGGTGGGCGGTTGATGAAGAGCTGGAAAGACTGGCCTATCGACGGTCAAGGAATCGCAGTCGCTCTGTGGACCTCACTGGTACGCGACATAGGTACTGGATAAGGAGCTAGGGAGGAGAGCTTGCACTACATTTCGGGACTTGAGCAGACCGCGGCACCTGGTGCCGGCACTGCCCTGCAGTCATCGACTGATGTTGCAGCAAGCCCGGCTGTCAGCTCTCGGCCGGCGACCTCCCATCACACCCCCCATACGCCACCACAACCATCAGAGTTGCAAGATCGGCCAACCTTGCCCTCGCCAAATGTGGGGATGTCATCATGGGGGCAAACAAGGTTTCCAGATGATCGAAAAAGATGCGCGCCAAAGGCTGGCACACTGAAATATGGTGTGGCTCTGGCACCAACGCTGCCAGCCGAGCCAGCTAGCTGAGCTAGCTTCTCGAGAAAACATGACGAATCGGCACGGCAGCCGCTTCACGGCCATGGTTATAGAAAGCCGCCGCTACACTGGTGCTCGTCATTCATCACTTTCCTGCCGGAAAGCCCATCAGGCGCTCCACTACAGAAAAGCGGGCGGTTGGCGGAATGGCTTTGCCAGCGAGATTGCAGCACCAAATCTCTCTCGGCAAGGGTGAAGAAGCGCCTAGACTGTTTTCAGCAGCCTTCTCCGGCCTGACTACCCCATCCACGGAAATCCTACTCCCCACTAGGGAGAGCAAGAATCCCATGCGGAGCACGCGGGCCCCTCCCGTGTCTTTGCCGTGGTGGAGGGGGGAGAAGATCCGCTGGCTGCCGGGCTCGTTGTCATGGTTGGATCATCATGCACTGCGATAATCGGTTTGATGAGGCGGCCAGCTCAGTGTACGGTACTATCTGCGTGTGGCTCGAGAACGCGGTAGCCGATAGGAAAAGCTAAAAGCTTAGCTGAGCCCAAGCTTGCTAGCGCCCATTTGCGCCTGGCAGTCAATGGAAGAGATGCCATGGGCATGTCTGCCCAACGTCGACAGTAAAGCGAGCGAGTACCTTTGACAAGTTCAGCAAAGGACTCGTCAATGAGCCATTTGGTATCCCCATGCTGGACTTGTTGGCAGGGCGTGTGCTGTATGTACATTGTCTAGCTTCTCAAAAATCCACCGGCTACACCTCATGCTTTCTCTATACATTGGGAACATCATCTAATGAACCAGCAGGACACATCGAAGACACTTCTTGCCTGACTACGTACACATTACAGAGGTTTCGCTCTTATTAACCAGAAACAGCGGCACAGTCTGTCGCCAACGATTCGCAGCGTCTAGTCTCCTTTCCGCAAGCCCGGCGCATTTTCGTGCCTAGTTTATGTCTTCTTCGCCGTACACTCGCACGTACTCGGCGCCGTAGCTTGTGTCCTTCCCAAAGGGGAGGCGGGGCAGGAAGGGGAAGGGAGGTGGAGTTGACCAGGTCACCCCACTTCCGTACTTTCAGTTGCCTGCTCTCAACCTGGATCATCAAAATTGCCTACACCAAGACGATATTGGACCTCTTCCAAGTAAAGAAACACTCGATATTGGCCCGCACCAGTCGTTGTCTCGTGGCAGCGGAAGGGAAGGGCACGGCTGCAGCCCTACCTATCGAGGGCCTCGTCGATAATTGACGGCTGATACCCTGGAAATTCGACAGCCGCCTAGGTGGTTTGGAGATGGGCTCAATCTACTTGCTACAAGATCTATGTCGTTGATCCTGGATTCAAGCCGTTCCCCAGAGTCCCAGACAGACGCGGAGAAACAACAGAAACATTCTAGAAACAAAGAGACGGGCGCCTGCCATCTAACAATGATTACTGCAATTTTCAGGCATTGGTTCATCGGGCTGTCACCGAACTCTCCATAGCGGAACCCAAGGTTGAGGTTGAGGACTTGAGGTTGGTTACCAGGTAGTCTCTGCAAACAGTGCAAAGGACAAGCTTATCACGTTCCGACAGTAAACGTATTTTACATACATACCCACAGCCGACTGAGACACGGCGCCGCCTTTCACCGTCTGAACAACTTCCGCCAAGAAGACTAGTTGGCGCTGCAGGCACCAGCGGAAGAAGTGGCCCGCAGCCGGTGACACTAACACAGCCTTCATGCTCGTCATAGCTTTTCGACAGCACTCCTGTCTCGATTCCATTTCCAGCAGCAACATGTCTGTGTCCGCGCCAATGCCAATGTCCGCGCAGTGCGCCTAACTACCTACTTAGTGCAGCGTGCTGCTTTGCGCTGCTGTCCCGGTGCTGACGATATGTACATGTACATATCTCTCTCCAGTTTTCCTTTTTTGGTTCCTTAATTGAATAGATGCCGGTGGACGCGGGAAGTCACCAGCGCCATGCAAAACTCCCTCACGGGATGGCACCCTGCCAATCGAATCCTGGGGTGGGGTTAGGTTCTTCTGGGGCAGCGCCAGGAGAGGGGCGCCGTTATTGCAGCAAGTGGTGACTTTAGCCTGGAAGGGCCGATTCGGCGGCGCTGGCAATTTCCCAGCCAATGGCAGCGACGAAAAGTCGAGCTGGGAAAACAAGGTGCGGCTGCGTTGATCGTGGCGCATGGCCGCCTCCATCCCGCTTCTCGCCCCTTTTTCACTCGTCGCTTGTCTCGAGCTTGTCACCGACTGCTGGCTGGTCGGCTGGTCTAGTGTGTCCTGTGCATGCTGCATGCTGCACCGGGTCTGATTGGGCGCTTCCACGTCGCTTGAAAGTCGTGAACCGTTAACGTCAACAACTATCCTCAAAAATCGATTTTTCTCGGACACACAAGCCCCCTACATTGTGCGGTACGCTACCGTAGCTGACCGGGACACAAGTGAACAGGCGGCCCATCATCATGACAGTGGACCTATTCGGAGTTTATTAGATGCTACCGAGCTTGTCGATTTAGCTTTGGTGGGGATCCGCTGGCCCCGGTTTGCCGTGATTCCGAACGAAACCCAGCAAAAAGAGCTCCATATCAAATCCTTGTTCGCTCCTTGCACTCACCAACTCCAGAAAGTCCAAACCGTTTTGGGGGACCGACCAAAAGTTCCCCTGGAAGCCCTGGATAAGCCAAGGGGAGCGTTCCCGCCAAACGAAGTGATGTCGATGCCAAGTGGAGAAAAGTCCCGACCTGCCCAGACCGGAGGTCCTACTTCTTGTGGTAAGTGGCTTATTAACTTATCGAGAGGCTCAATCATAATAGACTCCTCCGTGCAACGAGGCTGAAAGCCTGAAATCATCAGTGTCGAGAATCAAGATGGGGTCTCCCACGAACAATCAGGTTCGACCGCAATCTCATGCTGAATCGGCTGATGCTTACCCTAGCCTCAAGTATTGTGTCTCGGTGTCTGGTAATTATCCAGTTACCTCTTTTTACACTAATGCCTTCGTATCTTTGGTGTCCATTTTGTTGCCTGCCTTGACAACCGACGGTTCATCATGGATTATTATCGGTTTGAGGACTAACGCTGTCCAGATACCCGCCGCGTACTTTGTCTACTGTGTACCTATGCTCCAACTCGGTGCTCTATCCCAACGGATCATCGGCCGTTCGGGCGCGGCTGCCGCTGAGACTGGACGGAGCAACGACATTCATTACATATGGAAACCTCACGATGCAATCGATCAATACCTCGATGGCCCGTTTTCGGTGTTTCGTTTGAAACATTCGAAACACCTGCGACGATGGTGAGGAGGTCTGGCTCTGCTTGTTTCCCGAACTTGCAGCAGCCCTCTTGACCCCGGTTTCCGCCTTTCCCTTTCGTGGGCAATAGTGTACGAGTACAATGTGTAAGTCTGGGTACCTAATACGCTAGCGCAAAGCAGGCCAGCCAAGAGTACAGTAACACGTTCCCTGGCGGCGTTGCAACGCAACAAGTCACGGCAAAAGCGTCAAATTGGACTCCACAAGCAGCCTACGCTATCCTGCAGCCTAGGAAGGGCATGGCGTTGACAGCAAGGCGTAAGTCAACTACGGTTGAAACTTGAAAGGTCCAAGTGATGGACCACAATCTCAGGCTCCATCTCTGCCTCGGATTCGATGGCTTCATCACCGGTGTCATCTCGTTCTCGCCGAGCATATCCACTTCATTAGTTATAACCACAATGCGAACCACCAGGGCAATGCGAAGAAAGGGAAACGCATGATGGAGATCGGCTGCTCCCTGGTTCAACGACCCCTGGACCAGAGCCAGGCACCATGCCTTCGCTTGCGGAAAGAAGTACCGAAAGGGCATTACCCTTGCTCCTCCAACGTCAACTCCTCTAGTCTAGCTAGGTTGTCCTTTTGGCCCCGTCTAGCAGCAAATGCTCAACACGAGCGGCCATAACAAGCACATGAACAAGAGCGAATGCAGTTTCTATGAGGACGTTGAGCGGGCGAGACGGTGCTCCTACACTGCTGTGGTCCCCCAGTGACCGCGCCTCGCGCTCACCTCGCCTGGCCACCTGATCTGGCATGGTCGGTCCTACTCCTGTGCATATTATCTGCCCCGGTCGGCAACGAACGAAGAGCAAGAGATGGCCTTGTAACTTATGTATGTAGAGTTACATACATACAGCATGTCAGTCTCTCACCCGAACTGCGGAGAGCGTAGCAAGCAGAGGCGGGCATGCAATGGCACGCTTCTCACCCCTTGCTCTCGCACAGGTTGCGGATCATCTTGAGAGCCAGACTCAGGAACATGAAAGGCGAAATCATCCGCACGCAAGATGTGATACAAGTACAGGAAAAGGCGGTGAATAGGTAGCGGACAATGCAAAGAATAATACCGTAGTCAATGATCTGCTCGGGTCGCCGACGAGCTGGTGATGTTCCCTTCTGTCCCTCGTCTATCCGTCCGCCCGGCCATCCGCCAACCTGTCTGCCACGGCGCCCAATAGCATGGCCTATCGAGTCCAGGGGGAGAGAGGATATGCCTTGGCCGCACGCGACCTTCTCGAAGATGCAAGTGGGAAATAAAACCAATCAAATAAAAGAAGAAAGAGACATAGAGAAGGGCTGTTGGATTGTCACTTGGGATACGGATATATGCAGTGCTCGACATGAATCTAATCATCGGATCTGTTACGTAGACCAGAGCATGAAAGGGAGGGGGGTGAAAAAAGGTGAAAGGAGAGTCCTTCCCCCTATTGAAGCAATTTTCGCTGATGGCCGAGACTGGATACGCATACACAGCCGTTTCTGTCAGTGCAGCGGTCCCAAAACGGAAGAGCCAACCTTGGAAGTGTAGGGTAGCTCGGTAGGTCGGTTAGGAGATGACCGAGTATGGAAGCGAAGTATGACCGTACCACTGTTTAACACTGCACATCCCCCATCGGTGGTGTATCTCCGCAGGGGATGGAAGAAGGAACGGGAAATATTGGACTAGCACATACATACATAGATTACACTGCCTAAGTAGTAAGGCTACACTAGATCGGTTTATGTGTTCCCGTGAGAACTACATGTATGTACATACAATAATACACTGCGACCTCCTCACGTTGGTACCATTCAGATCGGCCTCGTTACCGAATTGCACACCTTGCTTCCTCCCTGCCGGTGACACGCTCGCCGCGCACCAGCCAGCCATCGTGATTGCCGGTGAGGTCAGAGGGGCGCATGCATTGTATTGTACAAGGGGCAGGATCAGGGAGCCCTAGCGGCGCAGCCGCTGGCCTACCCGGACCGTATCTAGCCAATGTTTGGATGCCGTACGGAGGTACACACGGTTCGGCCGTTGTCGGCCTACCTACTATTGACACCCATTTCAAATGGCAAATGAACGTCAAAGCGAAGAGGAAAGGGAGAGGGAGAAAAACACCGCCAACGGTCTACACGCGCACTCTCCCAAGCCGAGTAGCGGATGGTGGTACTACGTCCGATAAATCCAGTTCTGCTCGGTTACACAGCGACCGACAAACCCAAAAGGCAAGTTAAGTGTGCTTGCAAAAAGCAGACGAAGAGCCGCAGGCGAGCAGAAACGAAGTAGTAGCGCAGCAGGCAATCCCCAAATTAACACCCCCCCCCCCCCCATTGTGGAAAAGCTGGGGGGAAGGGAGGGGACGGAAAGGGGGCGAAGGGGGGGCGAGGGGGGAAGAGAACAGAGAGGGCCGGACAAGAATGTCACGTAGCCATTGCAGATGGAATATATCTCCGGGGCGCTCTTTCGGGACACAGGCTTGCAGGAGAGCCAGTGCACAAAAGAAGGAGAAAAGTAGTGTAAACGTAAAACAAAAAAGGGACGCAACCAAGTGGCTGAAAGAGAATTCGGCACGATATCACAGCCTTGACACAGGTATTGTATGTACAATATGATAGGACTCGTAAGCCCCTGAGAACACCAGGAAACACCAACGGCATGCTGGATGCGCATACTCACCGTGTCTACACTTAGCTAGCCGTACCAGTATCTGCTGCGAAAAGGGATTCTGCATAGGCATAAAGTAAAGAACATGGTGTGTAACAACTTGCCTAGGCCGTAGTCCAGGGGGCGTTTGCAGATATTGACTGTCCTATGAATACAAGTCTTACACTCAACAACAGGAACGACGTTGCAAAGGCGGCGCCGCCGCCGGTTGATCACTTAACTACTGCAAGTGTCCCTGACGCCAAAAGCACATTGCCACATGGTGAGAACCTGCAGCAGCAACAGGGTCCTTGGCTCCATGACTACGACGGGATAACGAGGAGACCATGACCCCATCTCCATCCCGCCGTATCCCTCCCCTTGCTTTCTTGCCATCGCCTACCGACATCCATCCTCCTCTAGGTCACAAAAGTAAGGCCCGAAATGGCCAGGCAACGGAAAGCCAAGCCGTAGTCGTGAAATGTGACTGCAGTAGCGCACCGCAGATCGCTACGGTGCTAACTCCAGACGCAGACAGACAGACCACGTTGTGATCGGCAAGGTTTATGGGGCAGGGGTTATGAAGGGTGAAAGATGGAACGGTAGCAGCGCTGGCGTTTTGACACGGCGGAAGCAGTTGGAAAGGTTTCATTCAACTTGATCGGATTCATAGATCGACAGCTGCTAGCCGAGCAGCAGGACCTGAACTTGAATCCGGTGGCGGTGGGCATCTTGAGGAGTGTCGTGTCGAGGTATAAGTGCCCGCAGCAACACAGAGGCAAAAACCGTGTCTATGCTGCATCTTCTCAGTCGTCTTCCTCCTCGAGAAGGATATCCTCCTGATCGTTCAGGGCAAGCCTCACAAAATGCCTCACCCACGCCTGATGCGCAGGGTCTAGCTCATCACCGTGTCCAAATTCTCCTAGATCAGCATTTGCCCTGCCGCCTTCCCCTCCGCCGCGGCCATTCTGGTCTCGATTTTGGTTCTGATTCTGGTTGTTGTTATTGAGGTTAACATTGCGCTGCTGTGCGCGTGGTGCCTGATTTGCTGGATTATTGTTATTTTGCCGGTGCAAAGGACCTCCCGCTCGGGCACGGCCCCTGTGCCCGCCGGCAGCGGCAGCACCAACCCCTGCTACTGGACCTTGACGTCCGTTCCCTCTCTGTACTCCTCCACCTCTTGCCATGGGCTGATTTCGTCCTGGTCTCGCTCCTCCTCGATTAGGAGGAGCTGCTGGCGCCACAGCAGGTTGATGCGCGGCTTCTCTAGCCCCATGTCCTCCACGGCCTGGCCCGGCCGGTTGATTCGCAGCTATCCGAAGCACAAGAGGGCCTTCCCGGGCGATGTCGACTCGTCCACCTTCTACCACCGGGTCCTGCTGCTGTGGTGCAGCAGGCTGAACTTCTTCCTCTCCAAAATCCTCCAACTCATGGATAATGTCCTCAATGGGCACGTCGACGACCGCTGCCGCAGGGACAACTTCCCTTGCTGGCGCACCCGGGCCGCCAGCGAAATCATAACCGACGTCGTCGCCATCCCCCATCTCTAACTCCCACAATCGCATGTAACATCCAGTGACGCGCCCGTTAGGCATCTCGTTGAAATGCTGATATGGATTACCAGGGTCCAGCCAAGCAGAGCAAAGATAGCAAAAATGAGTCTGGCACCGGTAGCAAATCATATGGTTACAACCATGCGACTTCTGAGCAGGCGCCTCGCAGGTAGGGCACGGTGTAGTGTGTAGCTTCATGTACTCGAGCGATGCCTGCTCCTCAGCGGTGAGCTCCTCCTTGTCGCGGCGCGGCGTGCAGCGGACGAATTCGCCATGCCATGACTGGTAGCAGCGGCTGCAGAAAGCAAAGCTGCACTCCTCGCAGATGGCCAAACGCTCAGCGGCCGGCTTGTACGTTTCGGACTTGCCCTCGCTCGCGGCGTGATCCTCATCGTCTTCCTCCTCTAAGCCCGACTCATCAGAGGCTTCGGCTAAGTCGAGCCCCTGAGGTTTCTTGTGCTTCTTAGACCTTGCGGCACCATGGCACCAGGGTCGTGGGCAGTACACGGTGTTTTTGTCCGACTCGAGCTCGGTCTTGTATTTTAGCGTCACGTAACGTTTAACCGTCTCCTGATCTAAGGGGATCTGTAACAGCTCGCTGGGGCTGATGAAGGTCCTGGGCTTCTTGCGTTTCTTCCCTGATGCGGACATCGCTTTTGAGCGCTCTTTTGCGCAATTCGGCGCAAGACATCTGACGGCCGCAAGGTCTCCTTCCTTGATGGCGTTGTTGTAAAAATCTTGCAGACACTCGACACAAAAAACGTGCCCGCAGTCGAGCATCCGGTGGCAGAGCGAGCCCTTCTTGGGATCTAAGCTCGGGTTAGTGACGTTTTACATCGATCCACAAAAGACAAGCTATTAGGAGAATAAGGCGGCCTTTCAACTCCCCCTAGCCGTGGATGGCGTTACCGAGCCACTTGGTCGGCAACACCATGTCAGGCATGGCCGAGAGGTGAACAAAGGCGACTACGTACCGAGGCAGACCCCGCAGTTGAAAGTCTCCTTCTCGAATGCTGCCTTTCTCGCCTTGATATCATAATCCAAAATGGCGATCTTGTGCCGCGGGTCGACCTCCAAGGTGCCCTTCTCATCAACGAGACCAAACACGTTCTCGGCGGCCTGCTGCACGTGGTCGATGTATGTAAAGCCAACCATATCTCGGCCCATTTCCTCCCATAATCGGGGCCCGTCATTTTCCAGCTGCTCGACCGTCTCGGCGGGGAGCCACGGCGGGTTGGTTGAGATAGCGATTTGCGGCGGTTGCTCTGCCGGGTATCGGTGTCCAAAGGTTATCTCGAGGCGTATCGAGGGCAGATGCGCTACCTCGTGAGAATCCACGTGGTTCGGCTCAGTTGCGCCCGCCGCGGCGACACCAGCTGGGCCGCCGTTGGCGCCCAGGGGCAACGCATCGTCGGGGGCGGCGGCGGGGAAGAAGACAGTCACGGGCTTGGATGGGGTAACGGGAATGTCGAGGGTGACGGTGTAAGCATCGTCCGGGCGCAGCTGCTGTATCTCAGGATATATAGCGTAGAGGGAGCTGAGCTCGATATCGCGCGGGTTGTCAAAATCGTCAGCCATTTGACCCCTTCTTAACCAGTTGCCTTTCTCCGCCTGCCCTGGCTGTCGCCCAGTTCCGTAAACGCTCTCAACTTGTCAACCCACAGAAAAGCCAGGAGGTGGAAATATAACGCCGTAGTCCTTGCTACCTACCCCAGCACCGAGGGCGAATTAGTAAAGCAGCCGCGTGGAGAACGATGGCCATGCGAGCGTGGCAAACAAGCGTTGCGGCTGTCTTGTTTTCACTCTGCAGTTGGCTGATTCTTCGGATCTAGGATTTAAGGTATTTTATCAAGCCAGCCCAAACGCTGTGGTTAGGGTCAAGTTAAATGTGACGGCGGCATCGTCTCGGCTTTGTACCGCTCTAGGACGAGAACTTGTCAGGGAGGCAAACTCGAGCAAATTCGTCAAGTTTCCGGGCTTCGGTTTCTCTTCCTACACTAGAAACGTCGACCCATCGCGGCGCAAGGGCGATGACTCGTCTCGGCCACTGCAGGGCATCCCAATCTTAGCATTCTGGCTCCACTAGGCTGCTCAGAGGCAGGGAATTAATGGGGAGTTTGACTGAGCGGACTGCGCTGGTTGGTCGAAAAATCTCCCCGCTGCCAAGCGTTTTCTGCCACCACCTAAACCGACTGGACGGCTGGCTTTCGCCTTGGTGCACTGCACTGTGAGACTGACAGCTGAGATGCTGAACGACATCCAACTCGACGTTCCTGGTATTGGCTATCCAACAGCACCGAAATTTCTATCACAAGTTTCAATCGGAATTGAGTCCCCCTCGTATTTGAAGCCATGCGGTAGCCAGCAGCAACCTAATAATAACCTGGCCTGACAAACCTCACCGAAACCTCAACACCTCAGTCCTTTGACTCCTTTCCCCCTCTCCTTCAACACACCCTCTCGCCTTCATCAATCCGCTACAACCCACCAAGCTAACAATGGCGGACAACTACAACGTAACTCCATTAGCCTCTCTCTCCCTAACCCATGTATACTACGTAAGCGACCCCCCTTCCCCCTTTCACCCACAAACCACTCGGGACCTTACCTAACCGACCCAATCTCCCCCTTTAACCCCAAGTACAGAACCCATCAGACCCGGTCTCGTACCTCTGCGCCTTTCTCTCCCTCTTGCCGCAGGCCCTGTGCGTCGTGTACGCCACGCTGCTCTGGTCGACGCGCGAGGCCGAGGTGCTGCTGATGTTTGCGGGCCAGCTGGCGTGCGAAGGGGTCAACTTTGCGCTCAAGCGGCTGATCAAGGAGGAGAGGCCCCGGGTGCTGCTGCACCATGGCGGCGGCGGCGCGGCCGTGGGGCGTGGGTACGGCATGCCCAGCTCGCACGCCCAGTTTGCCGTCTTTTGGGCCGTAGCGCTCAGCTTGTTCCTTGTCGTGAGACACCGGCCTGTTGCTGCTCCTGCTCCTGTTGCTGCCGGCAGCGGTGGTGGTGGTGGTGGTGGTGCTTCTGGAGTGCAGCAGCAGCAGAGGGAAAAGAAGGGCGGTGGAACCAATGAGAAGGCGGAGAACGGGAAGGGAAAGGATGTGCCTGCGTTGGCGGGTGCGCCCAGGGCTTATAAACCCGGCGGCATCTCCGCGCTGACCGCTTCCATTGAGGCTTACTCGCATGCTCCCTGGACGACGGCACAGCGGGTGGTTGTAAGCGCCGGCGCGCTGGTGATCTCGGCGCTCGTGGCTTGGAGCAGGGTGTATCTGGGGTATCACACGGTGCGACAAGTGCTGGCGGGATGCGCGGCGGGTGCTGTCAGCGCGGTGGGATGGTTCGCCGTGACGTACCTGCTGAGGCAGACGGGCCTGCTGGCTTGGGCGCTCGAGACGCCCGTGGCAAGATGGTTTCGGCTGAGAGATCTGGTAGTGGTGGAGGACTTGTGCCAGGCCGGGTGGGAAAAGTGGGAGAGGATGCGGAGAGAAGGGTTGGAAAGAGAAAAAAAACTGGCATGACCGGATCTGAAGCGCGCAGGCTAGACAAAAAAATAGAGTCTAGAGGTACGTCCGCTCCAACCATCTGCCGGCATGAACTGTGTTTGAGAATCAAGCGCCTGTGTTGATGCCATGTCCGCTTTGCAATTTCACTTAAATTGTCAACACCTAGTATATGTCTATGAAGTATGAACCCTATTGCTACACTCTGCTTTGCAGATCTCATTCCCACTTGTTAGACTCTACACGCCGGCTTTAGCCAGTCCAACTAACCGCTCTTGTCCAGTCTCAGCGAAACACCCCACCATTGGTGTCATAGGGATACCCGCCGTTTGCATTCGGGAATCCCGTCATGGGTACGTTGTCGTACTTGCCCGCCCCATCACCAAAACCGCCGTAGCCGCTACTGCCCACGCGTGTCTGCTCGGTCGCGAAGCTATCGCGCACGTCGTCCGGGGCGGTATGTGCCGGCAAGATATTGGGATTTTGGGCCGAGTTGCCCGTACCCTTGCGGCCGAACATGCCGACCCGCTCGCGTTGCCCGCCGGAGCCCGAGCTATAGTCGGTTGGTGGAAGCGGGCCACGCTTCTCCTTGCTGCGCTGGTGGATCAAGCAAGCGCCAACGAAGGTTGAGAAGAGGTAGAGGATGCTGTAGACCACAGTGTCAGAAAGGCCGAGACAAAAGCAGAGGGAAAGTCATACGTGGCGATGATCGACACAGCCAAACACGCCTTCTGCAACCTGCAAGCCAACCCCAGAGACAGTGGCAACGTCGAGGTTTTGTCGTCCTCGTCCTGGTCAAGCACGTTGGAGTCGGCTTTACCCCGACCGAATGCCGTCTTGACTTCCCCGACACAAGAGCCTCCTCCTCCACGGTTGACAATTGCCACATAGAGGAATCCGGCGAGGAAGCCAAGATCGAGCAATATCATGAGAATGGACGGGAAGGGATGCCCTGGAGCGCAGCAAAGGAATAGCAAGGCCACGAAGGTGTAGAATATGCCGGCGGCAGAGACACCCGTCACAGCTTTGACCCAGAACCCGATGCGATAGTTATATCCGGCAAGGGTTGCGAGGAAGTAGCAGAATATGGCGAGGACGACGACGGCGCAGGCCATCTGGATCAGGCGCATAAAGAGTTGAGCGCCACAGAGGGCTCTCCGGGAGCCCGTCGCCATGGTGCTAGCTTAGGAGTTATGCGGATGAGTTGGTGTTGCTCGCGCTGTGGCGTTGACTAATTGAGGCTTGAGTCTTTTGCGAAGGCGCTTATCCTAGAGTCCTGCAGTCCTGCTGGAGAATCGGATACTAAGCCCTTGCGGGTACAAGTGTCGCATTTCAGTGGA
Organism: Canariomyces notabilis; assembly: GCF_033297395.1. Classification (NCBI taxonomy): domain Eukaryota; kingdom Fungi; phylum Ascomycota; class Sordariomycetes; order Sordariales; family Chaetomiaceae; genus Canariomyces; species Canariomyces notabilis. The sequence goes on from NW_027041847.1 coordinate 379,850, forward strand.
AGGAATTGTGCGAAGGCAGAGGGACGATGAAGAAACTAGCAACTTCACGACATGGAAGGTTTGGGGCAGAGGTCTTTAAATGGGAAAGTACGACCGCTCGACACACACAGCAACATGGCGTAACAGTGGGACTTGGGCGAATGATAGATATGGCGACCTTCCACGGCCGAGGGACACCGTGGTAGGTGTGGCGGGTTGCATCACTGTCAAAGAACAACCGTCGACCGTCAGAGGGCCGGGCCGGGTTTGGGCCTAAGACGCGGCCGCCTTCGTCGAGCAAAGTGAAATAAGGCAACATGTCCACTTGTGGTCCGGTTTTGTGTACAACGGCCAATGGCTACGGCCGGATTGAGAAAATCTCGACGGGAAGACCGCTGATCGGGATCCATGGAGCGGGCCGCTACTTTCGTGGGCTGCACAACTTCAGGACGAGCGTGCATCGATCTTCAAAACGTAAGGCTGTTTATCGTGGACCCCCGACGTCATTTGGGCCCTTTGTTTCACTGCCGATCCAGGGAGCTGATTGGTGGAAGTGCCTCAGCCACGAAGATACGTATACCTTTCCGGTAACCACAGCCACCGTGGCGTTGTTTATGCAACCGAACTTTGGAATACCTGTCTGTATTTGGGGACTGAAAAAGCTGAACTACCTACCTCATTGGACTTGAAATTCTAAGCGCTATACACCGTGCAATGCACTCATACTTTTGCTGGTCGTGGATGACTACCAGTAACCGTTTCCCCGACCGTATCGCTTGTTTCAAAGTTTCATCGTGACCCAGTCCCGGCCTGGCCCGGCTGGCCATATTCTCTTGGATTCAAGGTATCAGGTCGGGTGAGATGAAAACAGATTCTGCAATACTTCGCTATCGTCCCAAATACGGTACTCTCAGTGGACAGTGCCAGTGGTATTTCAGGCGATATCTTTATGATCCGGAACCGCATATATACGACACTATACGCGAAGAACTAAGGTAGCAGGTAAGGCAGGCGCTTTCATGCCTTACTGACCCAGTTCCAGGTTGGCGGAGTTGAAGTACTCAGCTAAGGTGCTTAACGGTTCACCTACTAGTCCTAGTCACACTGGGCCCACTGTGCTGCCATGCGGTTGGGCCGATATTAGTCTGGACGGTAAATGTACAGTACAAAATAGAGTAGTGGTGAGGCTTCATTGTTCACTGTCATCTTTTGAAGGGAAAGCCGGCAAGGAAATCAAAATGGCTAAGAGCTACAAACTAGTAGTACCTATAGTATTGTATACATTAGACCGTACTCAGCTTGGCGGCAAAAGCCCTCATCTCTTTGCCCCAAACCTACCCAGGAAGAGTTGTTACTTCGTCGAACGACCACCTCCTTGATGATCAGAATCAACTCTAATAGTATTCAGGTCAGAGACCCGAGTTCAAGCTAGGTGAACAAGCATCACCATGAACCCCCGTCCAAGCCAACGTCGCTACGGCGGGGGCCCCAATCCTTGTTCGTGACTTCATGTTAAGAACGTACGTATAAGGTACATAGGTATATGTCAAAAACAAGATACCGTCTGGTTGGTACTGTAGTAGACTCAGGACGAAGCATATGTGCCATTGAGAAAGGAACGTGCCGCGCCTTAGGGGTGCACTCTAGTAGTTCAATCATTCAATGATTAACCTTGACCAATATGTCGATAGTTGTTCGATGTTTCGAACACGTGGTCCTCCAAGTTCCAATCCGAGTGTCTTTGGTGAGCCACTGGCATTCACTGCCAACACATTTAGTTTGAGGTAAACCCATAACTATTAGCGCATCATGATTCATTTCTACCTAGACGGACGGAACTGTCAGATCCATGATGACTCCCTAGGTACTCACCTCTGGCTCCAGAGCACTACTCCCGGTATTCAATGGCCCGTCTGCCTTATGAAGGAGGACTCCTTGAGTACAACGCAATTTAGCTTACCTCTTCATGGCAGGACGATTACGGAGGACCTATAAGGTACCCATGGATGATCATTTGTTCATCCCTTCTGCGAAAAATGGAGCTTTTTGTCTGTTTTTCTGAATTCACTATACACACCAGCCACTAACTGTGACGTACCTTAATAGGCCACAAACGATTATATGATACCCTGGGCCTCCATGAGTCCATGGCACGGGATATTTCGGTTCAATGGGTTACATGGGCACAATGGTAGACTGAATAAGCGCCTCAGCACCTAGTAGGTAGGTACCAAACTATGAGGAGACACTATGTGTTCCATGATGTCGATACGACTATTGCGACGATTGAACCTTACCTTCCCACCCCGCCGTCATTGAAGCTGGGTAGCGTTTGCCCAGCCCCTGGCTCCCGAAGGATATTCGAGTCACGAAAGACAGACGCATGGTGAAAGTTGCATTCCGCGGATACATGTAAGGATCCGAAGCCACGGCATCAATAGGTGGCGTACAACATGAACTGCCAGTGAGGTACGAGGTAGCGCACCTCATGATCGCGGACTTCGGTTGGTTAAGGTACTACTACCTACAGGTAAGGTACCTTACTGTAGTAAATTCGGTGCCTAAGCGATCATGACTCGAATGTTGTACGGAGTAGAACTGCCAGAACAACATAAATCAAATCCAAGGTAGGGAAATATACCTAGTAGTCGGGTACGTGCACTGATCAGTTACCTCAGCTACGAGTGCTTATATAAGGTACCTACCCAAGGCTTGCATTGGTCTCTTCAACTTTGACTTGAAGGATTGAGACAATCTCTCACCTTTTTCTAAGAGGACAGCGAAACGACTTTGGGCTCGCCGGCGCTTGCGATGGTACGGCTGCATACTACCTACCTACCTCCCTACCAAGGCATGCAAGCCGAGTCGCACCTTGATAAGGCGTAGTATAAGTAAGGTACCTTACAGTATGTACGATATACCACGTCGGATATGTTTCCCACATCTTCCGCTGCTAGAAGCCTCAATCCAGGCGCCTTCATCAGCGACGGGTAGGTGCTCCTAGCCAGCCTAACCAAACCTGAATGAACTCGATCTTCTGAGCTCATGCGAGCTCGATGGACTCCCCCGCACCGAGAAGCTTACGCGGCCAGTCTGTAGCACAGAGTTACCTTACATAGCTATGTAGCCTGTAGCCTGTAGCCGTAGGCGAGATAGGTAGGAAGTAACTGAATATTGGAGGCTGAGTCCTGAATCAACAAAACACCACCTAAACTCAGACAGAAACTGAATGGAGCAGTGGCGGAGTCCTCGGAGGTGTGAAGGAGAGATGGAAACAAAAGCCTGGGCGATAGAGGTAATCGGAAAAACTCCAATTCGCTGCGTGAAGAAATGGCGGGCCTTGGAAGATATATCCCGGACCGAAGGCCGCATTCCCTGGTACGAAGGACGGCACACGGCACGCCAAGACGTAGCACCGTGAACCACGATCGGAACCCGGCAGCCTCCATTCAGATCGCGGATCTCGGCCGCTCTCGGAACCACCGTTCGAAGAAAATGCAAATCACAAGGTGTGCCTCGCGCGCACCTGCTCCTGCCGCTGCGTTTGACTGCACCTCTCAACAACTGACAGCCACTTGGTCATAGCACTCAGCTATGGAATTCTCAATAGCGCTTCGCAATGTCCACTAGATTCCCGGCTTCGCGGATAGCAATTCGGTGATGGCCCGACCAGACGGACCAGAATGGATGGCACCACAATAATTAATGCAACCCCGTAGACGTGGCTGGCCTTGACTTGATGCGGACTCGGCCCGCAGCCCAGAACGCTCGGCGTTCAATAGTGAGGACGCAGGCATCCGTAAGCCTGGGTTATCCATCACTGAGCGATCCACGCCAATGGCTCGAAGGGCGGTTGCGTTCCACTGGCAACCAAAAATGGTGACGAGTTCTGCAAATTCTTGGCGGGTCCCGCTGCGGCTGGGATTGGAATTCGATGAACTGTCATTCCAGGCCAATCAGATGGGAGTGATTGCGATGGAAAAGAACAACCAAAAGGGAAAGGTCTGCAAAAAAATACGAGTGTGACCCAGGGGCCCAGCTTACCGACACCCTTGTCAACGGAGCAAGCCATCCAGGGGTCCATGGTGCCATGCATTCTCACTGCAGCCCAGTCCAGCCCTCGTGGTTCAGGCGAACTCGGTCTCCCTCAGGCGCCAGAGGGAAATTCTTATGAAAACCATGACTCCGCCCAATATGCGCGGGTCCGAGATGGTCTTGCGATAGTGCGCTCTTGTTGCGGCTTTTCTCACTCTCGCTTTTTTTTCTGGCTTCAGAGATTCGGCTTTCCCGTCTCTCCCGCGCTTCGCTCAGAAAAAGTCTGGGAGCCGTCCCTTCGTTCTTTTCGCTCGGTCGCCCGCTGTCTCGTCTCTCTATCGCTCTCTCTTTCTTAGGGACCTTTGCCGAAATTCACTATAATCTAATGTTTTAAGGATTGCCGTCAAGATGAGAACGAGAGTACCCGTCTTCGCCGGCCTGCTGTCGCTCGCGGCCAAGGGCGGCAGGGCTGATCCCACATGGCCCGCCGCTACCGATCATATGGAGGAGATCATCTACCAGCTGCAGGGTTTCCAGGGCAGTCTGTTCAACGACATCATCACGCCTTGCAACAATGAAGCATTTGGCCCTGGCCGGGTAACGGCGAGCGAGTGGCTGCGCGTGGGTTTCCAGTAAGTGCTTTTGTCGAGATCAAAACGGGCGGTGGTACAATACATACTACTACTGCCCTGGTCTCTTGATGTAGTACTGACTTGGGGGCAAAACAGCGACATGTCGACGGCCAACCGTTTCCGGGGCACTGGTGGCGTCGACGCCTCACTGCAGTTCGAGCTCACCAACGGAGAGAACTCGGGCCCGGGACATAACACCACCCTGCAGTTCTATGCCAACTACCTGACTAGCAGGTCCAGCATGGCCGATCTGATCGCTGCCGGTGTCTATGCCTCGGTCCGGTCTTGTGGCGGCCCTATTATCCCTCTGAGACTGGGGCGCCAGGATGCGACGGGCGCCGGGGCCCTCGGTGTCCCGCAACCTCAGAATTCAGCTTCTACCTTTCGGACGCAGTTTGACCGCATGGGCTTCAGCCAGACCGAGATGATCCAGCTGGTGGCATGCGGCCATAGTCTCGGCTCTGTTCACAGTGCGGAGTTTCCTCAGCTCGTCCCTGCCTCGGTTGGACAGATCCCCCTGGATTCGTCCAACGCACATTTCGACAACAAGGTCGTCACCGAGTATGTCGCTGGCAACACAACCAACCCCCTGGTTGTGTCGTCTCCTTCGCTGGGACGGAACTCCGATCTCAAAGTGTTTAACTCGGACGGCAATGCCACCATCAACACCATGACGTCGGCGACTGCCTACAACGACATCTGCCGCACCGTCCTCCAGAAGATGATCGATGTCGTGCCCGCTGGTGTTACCCTTACCGACCCCATTGCGCCGTATGCTGTCAAGCCCGTAGACATGCAACTCACCCTGAACACAGGAGGCACCACTTTCCTCTTGACCGGCTACATCAGAGTCCGAACCACAGAACTGGCCGCTAGCTCCATCACAAACGTCGTTCTGACCTGGAAGGATCGGAATGGTGGAAACAGCTGTGGCTCGTCCGGTAGTTGCTCCACGACTGCGACATTGCAGGGGGTTTCCACCGGGTTTGACGACTCCTTTGCCGTATGTATCGCGTTTTCGGAAACGCCCAGCTTCGTCGTTGATACTAACAGCCTTAGTTCTTCCCCATTTCGGCAACGATTCCAGCGTCGTCTGGTATCTCGTCATTCACCCTCGTCCTCAACCTCAATGACGGGTCAAGCCAGACATACGATAACAATGGGAATTCGTACCCAATGTCCGACGCCATTGTCCTGCAGAAGCCGCAAAGCTGCCTGCTCCAGGGCTCCGGCGCCCTGACCGCTACCGCACTGGTAAGTCTCGCCATTGACGGCGCGCGGACTATCGAATTGACCAATCTAACAGGTTCGTAACGATATCGTCGGCGTCCCTGTTAATCTGGGAGTCTCGTACCTCACGCCACGCAATACTGCCGACGGCAACCCTGTCCCAGCCCTCAACGAGGCCACCATTCCCATGACACAAGGTGACTGTGTGGGCGAGTACACCTTCTACAGCGCAAGCTACACCATTCCTGGCGGCCTCAGCCACAATGCTAGAATCAGCGTGACTGCTGGGGAGGGTGCTAGCGCCTATACGGACGATTTCAACAAGGCCAGCGCTTTGTCAGGTACTTGTGCGGCGTTTTCTGGCGGGGCGACTTGCTCCAATGTGACTACTCCGTCTAGTACGTCGTCAATTGTCTCGTCGACAACTTCCGTGTCGGTTTCCAGCTCTACGAGTGTTTCTGCCACCATCACAAGCACAACGGGAGTTCCCACCCCCGCGGTCAAGCCTACCGTTGGTGGATATACATTTGTCAGCTGCTGGACGGAAGCCACAGGCGCCCGCGCGCTCAGTGGTGCTGCGTTCGCCTATGATGAGATGACCCTCGAGTCGTGCATGGCTAATTGCACGGGTTTCGACTACTGGGGCACTGAGTACGGACGTGAATGCTACTGCGGCAACAGCCTCCACTCTAGCAGCGTGGAGGCCCCCTTGGAGGAATGCAACATGGTCTGCGGCGGTGATCCCACCGAGTTCTGCGGCGCCGGCAACCGCATCGAGCTGTACTCCACGACTGCAACCCGGACGACGTCCACCACGGCGACACCGACCGCCACGCTTGCCGTTAAGCCCACCGTTGGTGATTACATCTTTGTCGGTTGCCAGACAGAGGGGACGGCGGGCCGGGCTCTATCTGGGAATTCCTACGCCGATGACTCGATGACCCTGGAATCTTGCGCCACATTCTGCAGCGGATTCACTTACTTCGGCACTGAATACGGTCGCGAATGTGAGTATCACTCGAATTCTGAACCTGAAATGTGAGAGAGAGTCATGCTGACAGACCTGGCAGGCTACTGCGGAAACAGCCTCAACACCGGAAGCGTTTCGGCCCCGGAGAGTGACTGCAATATGGTGTGCGCCGGTGATCCCTTTGAGTACTGCGGCGCCGGCAACCGCTTGGAGCTCTACCGCTTGGCCATTGTATCCTTGTCCACCACGAGCGAACCAACGTCGGGAGGTGAGACGATGTAGCACACCAGATCAACAGTAACAGTAATTCTGACATTTTTTTCAAGCTACAACCACTTCCGCCACTCCTAGCGCGACAAGCGTCCCGACCAGGCAGCTCAGCGTGTCTCCGTACACATTCGCCGGTTGCTGGACTGAAGGCACGGGCGTGCGTGCCCTGGGCGCGGACAGCTATGCCTCGGCCGACAACATGACTCTCGAGAACTGTGCGGCCTTCTGTGACGGTTACAAGTACTTTGGCGCCGAATACGCGGGCGAGTGCTTCTGCGGCAATACTCTGGACTCGACGTCGACTGAAGCCCCACTGGAGGACTGCTCCATGACGTGCACGGGCAACCCCTTGCAGTACTGCGGCGGGCCAAACCGCCTTGAGCTGTACGAGGCCAACACCACGGCTCCCGACCCAACGTCGCAACCCGCCACCGTCGGCACATGGACCTTCTACAGCTGCATGACGGAGGCCAGCGCCGGTCGGGCGCTCGCATCCCAGACCTTCGCGGCAGACACGCTTAGCCTGGAGGACTGCGCCGAGTTCTGCGCCGGGTACCAGTACTTTGGCGCCGAATTCGGGCGGGAGTGCTACTGCGGCAACTCGTTCGCCGACGGGTCTGTCGAGGCGCCCTCGACCGACTGCTCCATGCCCTGCGCCGGGGATGGCAGCCAATTCTGTGGCGCCGGAAACAGATTGAGCGTCTATGCCGCGGCCTCGGCATGAGGCGACGGCGTACTTTTCTGTTAGTTATTTCTTCTTTGTATATACGTAACTTAAATACCTAGCATACTTGTGGCTTTCTTTCCTCTCTTGGAGAGACACGGCCTCATGAAGATAATGGATAGTATCTTTAAAGCCCAAAAGCAGTAATGAGATACCGTTATGACTACCTATACTGCCTAATCTTAAGGGTCATGGATCAAGTAGTCCACGACCGTCATGCGGATTTTGCAGAGACCACCTTGTGTTTGGTGGAGGTAGAGGCTGGATGCTCGCAAGATGCACACTCAGTCTCAACGATCCACGTTCCAAACGGCAGTGGGGGGGTTGTGAGGATCGTGTTACATGTCCAACTCGGACATTGTGTGGGTTTGGTTCCTGTTCCATTGTTGATAGCGTTACCGTAATCCACACGGCATCTTCCTTCATCCCTTTGAGTTACACTAGTAATGGAATTTAAGAAGAGGTCCCCTGCTCCGTCGCGTGTCATCTCATCTCGAGCCATTGATGAGTCTAGCACCACTAGTCTCGGGGGTCTCCAACTGGTTCTTGGCATCTCATGGATGCGAAATCCAAGTGGGGCAAGGAATGGAAATCGGCAGGTCCATCCACCACCTGAACATCCATCCACCCAAGGTACTCCGTACCCAGGTTCTGGTCGTGAGCCAGACACGAGAGAGATTCCCGTCCCGTCGTGCCCTGAAATCTCGACCTGTTGTTACATTCACTAGAGCAGGTGGACTTACTACCTCAGCGGCAGCCTCAAATTGCAAACGGCAAATCTCCGTTCTCTCAAGCCATTGGTTAGGCCACTTAGGTGCTATCAGTCGGCATATGCCGTAGGGTAGGTACCTATATTCCGCGAAATGCTCTCCAACGACCTCGGCATGCTACCAACCTACCTTAGGTACCTAACCTAATTCGATTTGCTCGGCTTCCGATATTGTTCCCTGCAGCAAGAATGCCAACCTCATTTGAGCAGTTTGACGACGCCGCATGGGACTATGGTGAGGAGCTGCTTAGAAAATGGGTGACAGGGTTCTGCAACAGGGACCTTTATCTCAAGATCAGTAAGGTCATGAAGCACTACATGGGTGGAGATGCAGTGGAGTTAGTTCGCCGCAAAGAAGCGTTTTCAATGTCTCCTTTCGGGTATGAGTTGTTGATGGTCTCGGGGCCATGATCCGGTTTCCCATGCCGGCCTACTTCCAGTACGCTGAAGAGAAGCTTCGAGCCGAGGTGGCTACGATGCGCTACATCAACGACACACCACTATCCCTATACCTTTTGTGCTGCACTATGGCATGAGAGAGGAGAGTCCCTGTGAAGTAGGGCCGTTCATCATCATGGAATGGATTGAGAATTCAGGTGATGTCAATGACGCAGCCAACACACCTGGCCTGACCCTCGAGGATCCTCCGATACTCGATGCCAATATAGACTAGGGAAAGCTCGAGCGTGTATACTTGCAGGTTCCCGACAAGAACGAGAGCGGGGACTTCATGGAGCGGTGAAAACAGCTGCCGCCAGAGCAAGTCGATGCCATTCAGGCCTTTGTGGATGTGGAAATACTATGAGCCTGACGCCTAGTCCAAACTGCCACCGAATATTCTGTCTGTTGGTCGGTCATGCTTTGAGACATTAACAGCCGACGTTGCGGCAGTGAGAGACAGCTTGCAGGGAATGCTCTTGAACAGGCAGGTTGGATATAGGCATCGAACGTATATAGTGTGACATGCAGTGACTTTGTAGTTCACGGAGGAGCGTAGAGCGCGCTCTTGACATGTCCGTCTTTTGCCCCAGACTTCACCTCTTTTTCGGAAAGCCAACCAGGCCCCTTTGAGAAGGCTCATCCTCGGAGGCCTTCTGGCCTTCGACCACCATGTCGCCAGATCCCGTCTTTTATTCGTACCATGCAGGCTAACAACATCCCTAGGTTCAACATCCACCGAGGATTACGCATCAGCCCATGGCGTTCAACTTGAAGTTATTAGTGTGCTTGGCCTACAACTCAGTCAAGTCTGAGAAGAGGGCGTCAGCAGAAACTAGCAACATGCGAAAGCACAAATCCCCATCCACCAATCGCAACAGGCCCCTTTCCGTTGTTTAGCTCCCCCTCGCCCAATCACCGCCCTCGCCGCCCCATCCCACTCCAACTCCCGACCCCGATGACCGGGAGAGGACGGAGACTAGCCCCGCCTCCTCATCCTAACATGATCCTGCCCCAGCTGCCCTAGATGACATAGGGCAGTGGGGTAAGGTAGGCAATGCGGAGAAATCTGGAGCGAGGGAAGAAGTGATTATACGGTACCTACAGTACCTTAGTCCAAGAGGTATTTCCTTCAGAGCGAGGAGGAGAAAAATCAATGACTTTCACATCTTTAGCTTTTGGCCTTGTATTCTCCAGACGCTCCAGATTGTCGGGTTCAATGATTGAGTACGGAGTACGGATGCCACAGACGCTGACCACTGAGTGCGGTACGTCCCCTGAGGCAATACTAAGCCTTCAGGTGTGAATGAGAGCCGAGGCTACTGCATCCAACAGAGAGTACAAAGTACTGTTGAGGCGTGGAGATAAGGGCACTGCACATCGGAAACGTCCACAGTACTTGTACATACATGCATAGGGCTGGTAAGGCCGCAGTACTTATACAAGTAGGATCCAGCAACGAGTGAGATCTCTAACAGAATCTAGCGCTATTAGTATGTCCATGATACAAAAATATAACTTCATAATGAGCGGGTCTCAAGTTTGAGACGCGCTGGAGGCAAGGTGCGAAGATACCCAGAAGCCAGACGCATCCACCCTGCAGCCTTTGATCCGTGACTGAGTCAAGAAGTATAGCTTATAGGCAATGCAGTAATCCACACACTAAAAACCCAGGGGCTTGCGATGGGAAGGCAATTACTAACGTTATCGAAAACTTGGAATGGCTATTGATGAGGGTCATGGTCGGTTCCTCTTTAAATAAGGGGCACCTTGAGAACTGGGGATGGATCGAGGTTCGAGAAGGCGCCATGATCAATTGCAGCCTCATCCTTGCATCCCATGCTGGCAGCTGCACAACAATAATAAGACCGTTTTTCTCGATCGGTTTGGGTTTGCCCTCCGAATCTTGCCGAGCTTCTGCCTGTTTGCATTGTTAGATGAGAGCGGTATTTCGATGCTGTCGTTCGGTTTTCAGCCACTGCAGTCGCAATTCGCACATGCAGTTGAGCGGCCCCCTGCCCAAGATTTAACTGGCACCGCAAAAACAGAACAGCACCACATTTAACATCAAGGCTACACTTAAAGAGTTGTAAAATAAAATAGAATTAATTGCTTTAGATAGCTATCCAACTGCTAGTAATTCCTCGGTCTAATTCCGAGCATTCATTGAAGATTTGGGGGATTGAATTTATACATTTGCTGATGCTTCCCTTGCTTAAAGAGGCTAAAAACTTTTTTTGCGGTGCCAATTAAATCTTGGGCAGGGGGAGCGGCTGCAGATCTAGTACATACACTATACTGTACCTGCCCAACCCCGGTCGACGGGAGGCTGCAGTGGGCTGCCTCGCTGGTTCGGACAAATGGGCTGTCGTCACTTTTCGCACTTCGCTCTTTCGCTCCTTTTTGGGCCATTTCGCAAGGACGAGAGGAAGTTTGGTCGAAGAAAGGCACAAAAACAAACAACACCGAGAGCCCTCCGAACCTGCGAATACATCTGCCGGGCATAGAGCAGAATACATTGATCAATTTCCTTAGTGTTGCATGTCTTTATCCTGAATCCTGACATGTGCCGTGTTCGGTGTCCGATTGCACTGCCCCTCCACCAAACAAGGGGCTTCCAAGGCGAGGGTGAGAACGCCAACACCTGACTGACCGGAGCCGACCCCGGCCGAAAAAGCTCTTTGCCTCCCCCTTCCTCCACTCAGCTCCGCTCGCCCCCTGGCATGACCGGGAATTTGCACGTGCCGTCTCGGGCTCGGCGCTCCACGGAGATTCGCCTCATTGGCTGCTCCACAAGCCGCAGAGAAGCGCATGGATGAGGGCCGGGGGTGAATTTTGTGGAGGAAGCGTGTGTTATACGGGGGCGACCGGCTGACGTGCACCTTGGAGGAATGACAGCATTCGAGAGAGCAGCAACTTGAGGTCTCTGGTGGTGGGACCCATATCCCGGGGCCGGGGCCGGGGTCGGGTGAAAGGCTCGATTGGGCTGTAGGTACGGAGCCTGAGGTAGTGCAGGTGCAGGTGACAGGAGCATCTTTTATGTATTTCTTGCGGAGGAATAACACGAAAGGGCGGGAATGTCCATCAAGCTAGCTTACTATCGGTGTTATGTGAACAGGTCTACTATTGCCCGTAAGTCGTAATGCATGTGAGGACTCGCTTGGCAGGGCTCCTGATTCCTGAACGCTGCCCGCAATCTTGGACTTTCTGAACTGCCAACCTGGGTAATTTTGTTTGCTTGGGCAGTACCTCCTCCGTATTCAAGGTTCTCTCCCGCTTTGAGGCTAGGTGGATGATTTTCAGCAGCCATGGAAAGGTACGGTTACTCAGTTCGTCCTATTCCAGTGTCATGCACAGTTATTGTCCTACTAGGCAATCCTAGCCTTGCAGAAGCCACAATTTGAAGACGTTTCATTCCCAGCGTTCCCAGCTGTGTGACTGGTGTTTTGGCGGTGGGCATCTTGCTCCAGTCCCAGTCCCCACGCTTCCCCGAACAGGATATGACCTTGCCCTTGGGATTGCTTGCCCCAGATTACTCCATCCAAAGCCAGGGGTACGTATCGAGGGCTATTGCTTGTGACTCGTCTTTTGGTGGCCGTGATGGATAGATATAACGGGTGCCTCCCCCGCTCCCCACAAGTGTCGCCTTTGCGGATTTGCTTCTACTTTGTCTCTTTCGCTGTCTCTGATGGTTCCCGTCGTTGCTAGCAGCATGCTCCCGGCTCTCACCGATACATCATAGACACGGGAGACACGGTACTGGCAACATCTGTAACCGATGAGAGTCACGTTGGACACCAGACTGACACCATTCTTCTACCGCGACACAACTCGACGCCTTTGACTCCAGCCCGGGCAGTGTCCTCGGTTTCAACATCTATTACCGCAGACAGAATCGCATGTTGGCTACGGCATTGCTTCCAAAATGTCGGATAACGGAGACAGTCCTTCACCGCGGTCCACGCGACCTGCTACCTCGCCGTCACCGCCGCCAAGCCTGACCCGGTCGGCTGAGACGAAGCCATCGTCTTCTTCGCCTTCATCGTCGTCATCACCCAAGAAACGGTCTGGGTCTGGCCCGGAGAACAGCAAGGTCACCAAGAGGCGAGCGGCTCGAGCCTGCACACAATGCCGAGCCCGCAAGGTCCGCTGCGATGTTGTTGAGAATTCGCCGTGCGGCAACTGTCGGTGGGACGGTTCAATCTGTGAGGTCCCGGACAGCCGGAGGCGCAAGTAAGCCGCTCCCGAACTGCTGTGTTTCTGTCTACAATTGCGTCATTTTTTTTTTTTTTTTTTTTGTTTTCCCAACTCGTCCTGCAGAAGGAAATTGGGGTTGAGAGTACGGGCGGGAAGCTGACGTTGTGTTGATTACCACCCGACCCCAGGAAAAACATTTCTTACGCAGGCGGGCCGGCAGCAGTTGGGGTCCGTGCCGCCAGTGCCGAGGTATTGCACACAAACTCAAAGGCGCTCAACGCCGCCGTGCCAATCACCATCGCCGCTGCGGCTGCCAATCCAGGTCTGCTCTATCCGGGGGGGAATGGTGCTGAAATCATGTGTAAGTTGGAACCTGGAAATCGCTTACCTACACCCTGCGACATACATTTGTACAACAATACCTGCTTTTACCCCCTTGCTCGCGCCAAGCTTGGCCCGCTGCAGCATCACATGTCAGAGCAATCACAGTGTCCCCTTTTTTCCCCTTGAGACCTCGTGATCTGATATTGGATGCGCCATGCCCTGAACAGACCCAACCCCCGATGTCTATGGCACAGTCAGAAACGAACCGTTGGGGTTACCATCCGGATTCGGCCCTCTGCCTTCCGGTCTCCCGACAGCTGCCGCCTCCCTGGGGCTCGGCCCATTCCCCCCGGCCCTCACAGCGCCATTGGAACAGCCATTGGAGCGGCCCGACGAGCTGCCTCCGTTCATCAAGCCGATACCCAGCAAAATCGGTCCCGACGAGAGATGGTATCTCAGTCACAAGAAGGCGCTCACGCTCCCGCCATTACCCCTGCAGAATGTGCTCCTCAAGGCCTATGTCGAGTATGTGCATCCGTACATGCCGCTCTTGGAGCTGCACGACTTTCTCAACGTAATCAACCACCGCGATGGGTCTGCTGGCCAGATCAGCTTGTTTCTGTACCAGTCCGTCATGTTTGTGGCGACCGCCTTCATAGACGAGCAGTACCTGAAAGACGCTGGCTATGAGAACCGCAGGGCGGCCCGGAAAGCCCTTTTCGCGAGGGCTAGGGTGAGTGTGCTCTCTAAACTGAAAGACGATTTGGAATATGCCACGGCGTCGTTGCTGACTGCGTAACCCTCAGCTTCTCTACGACTTTGATTACGAGACGGATCGCCTCGTTCTTGTCCAAGCCTTGCTGCTCATGGCGTACTGGTACGAGACACCCGACGACCAAAAGGATACGTGGCACTGGATTGGCGTCGCCATTTCCTTGGCCCACACCATTGGCCTCCACCGCGACCCGGCAAACACCATCATGGCGCCCCGTCGACAGGGTTTGTGGAAAAGGGTGTGGTGGTGCTGCTACATGCGAGACCGCCTGGTTGCTCTGGGAATGCGACGGCCGACCCGTATCAAGCAGGAAGACTTCGACGTGCCCATGCTGGCCGAGGCCGACTTCGAAATTGCCGCGCTGCCTGAAGAGAACCAGCTGCTGGATTGCGCCTTGCTGCGCGACCTCGACATGCAGAAAAGGCTTGCTCTTATGTGCATTGAGAAGGCCAAGCTCTGTGTCCTCATCGGTAACATGCTGACGGTGCAGTATTCGGTCCTCAGCCGCGACGGCATCCGGCCAGAGAACACTACAAGCAGTACAATGATGCTGCTTCCGAACAAAAAGACGAGCAATCCCGAAGACATTAAAAGGGTAGACGACGACTTGACAAGTTGGTTCAACAGCCTCCCGGAAGCTTGCCAGTACCAACCCCTAGATTCAATCGCCATTACCGAGCAGAACGCGCCCTTCGCCGTCCACAACCTTGTCCTCCATATGGTGTACCACACCACGGTTTCGGCACTTCACAGGCCGCTGTTCTTCGGGGGTACGTCAGTGGAGGCCACGGGTTGCTCAAGGCAGATGCAAGAAACGGCCCGCATCCGGGTGCGCGACACGGCATACCGCGTTACTGTCATGGCCGCCGAGCTTCGGCAGCATGGGTTGGTACGATATCTGCCCACAACGGGCGTCACGGTGATTTTGCCTGCCATGATTGTCAACCTCATAGATGTGAAGAGTGAGTGCCCGGAAACGCGGGCGCGGGCAACCCACGGATTCAAGGAGTGCTTTCAGGTGATGAACGACTTGCGGAACACGTATGCCGCGGCCGATTTCGCCACCAACTTTCTAGACGCCGCGCTTCGGAAAGGCGTCCTGGTAAATACCTCACCGCCCCAACCGCAACCGCAAACGCAAGCCCAGATGCAGCCTCAGCTGCGGGCCTCCAAGGCTCTGCACCGGACGCTGGCGCCCGGGCCCCTGGGCATGGTGCCGCGAATACCGTCCAGGCCGTCGACGCCGCCACCGGAGGATAGCACGGCCTTCCTGGACCCGAGCCAAGTCCAGATCTACCAGCAGCAGAACCAAGGGTATATGCTCCCAACCGGAGATGGCGACGTCAGCACATTCGGGATTCTGCGAGGGCACACACCGCCACAAACAGACCACGAGTCCGAGGCGACCCCCTCTGCAGAAGTGGTCCCTGACGGAACACCAACAACGACAACAGGAGAGCCAATGGACTACGCCATGACTGGAGCTGGACATGGAAACGGGGGGAACCGAGACGGTAGTAACAACTTTGACATTGACCAGTGGCTCCAATTCCCCGCCGAGGGCGTCGACGAGACTTTTATGGGCGATATGTTTGACAGCGTCAACCAGAAGGCCGAGGCGGCCAACCCCGACCTCGACATCTGGATGGACTCGATGCACACGCACCCGCAGGTCACCCTATGATTAGTGGTATCTTGCTGTTTCGATTTGTGTATTTGCTCCAAGGCGCCGGATATCGGCGATGATGTGATGAGATCGGCAGGTTTGATTTTCGGAACGAGGGTTTCCGGCGAAATGGGATTCGGTGGTCTTGGACTGGGAAAAGAGGCAAAAGCGGCAGGGCATCCATCATATGGGCCATAATTACCTACATACTTCGTACATATACGCCAAAAGGCTCGGGGCGCAGGCTGCGGGATGCAGAGGCAGTGTCGTTGATAAAGAGGTACCGCTAATACTCACTCGATAGGAGGAAACACTAGAATCGGCGCTACTGCAGCCGTACCTCCAACCATTGAACGACAGCCAACCAAAGTACGCCTTTACCCACTTTCTATCGTCGTTGTCGAATTGAAACTGAGAAAGGATCTGAGAGCCGGAGAGAGCTTGGCAGAGCACTCACCCAGAATCCAGATGTCGCTAGCTGTAACAGGTTAGCGTTTCCTCCTATCGAGTGAGTATATGCGGTATCATGAAAGCCCCTGGTTATGGGAAACAATTAGATCAACCAAATTGAATGATTAAGACATGTTTCCGTGCGAGGTTTTCGAGGCCGTACGGAAACTGTGATGAACCCCCTCCGAGTGCCAGTTGCCCGGTCAGCTCAACTCGTAAACCCACACTCCGGGGATCCAAACAACGAAACAAGAAAGGCCGATCGATCGATGGTGGATTTGTAATGTACATTCTCAACGTTGCAAAGATCGCTCCAATCGACAGGGCTTCAAACCAGCTATCGCCAGGCCTTTTCCAGGGCTTCAAATCAATGCATTGGCCTGACACCCTGCACATATCCACTCCATGCACCACGCTAGCGAACAAACCAGGGGTGTCCTGTAATCGGTTGCAGAGCAAATCCGTAATTATCGTTGAACTTCCCCGTTGATTGCTTTTGGGGTGGAGCATCCGCAATTCCCATGGTCCATGAGGTCTGTGTCATCCCCGGTCGATCTCCCATGACGCGCTTTAGCGCGTCCTCTTACGCACTATCACCCGGCCACGGTATTACGGTGTAGGCGCGTTAATGACATGGTCTGTGCTACCCGATCAGGAGGATCAGGAGGGTGAACAGTTAGCCAAGACGCCCGTTTGGTGCTAGCGGCCTCTACCCGAAATCACATCTCCAAAAGCGAGCGATCCAAATCCCCATCGGGCCACTACGTCCCAATTTAACGAGACCAGGGCTTCGTTCTGGGAAGTGGCTTTCGTGAGCGCGATCATCTTTCTTTTTCCCTTTTCTTTTCTCTCTACCTTTTCCCCTTCTCTTTTTATCGTTTTCTCTCTACCTCCGTATATTGCCCTATTCTACGGCGTGCCTCTCCTTTCGTACACTCTCTCGCAACACCATCATCATCCGACGCATAACTCTCCGCTGTTTCAGCTTTCTTGTCGCTCGTTTGGATGCATTAACACACGTTAAGTTACTGCACTTACACACGTCAGTCAGCCATCCCTCGGGCCCAGACTGTTCAGTTCCAACAGCACTCCCGTCACTCACAGCACCTCGCTTTGGGAGAGTTTCTCAGTGGCGCGGCACACACATCAGCTTCCTTCGCCCTGCACTACGCGCACCGGTATTCGTACTTCCAACAAACTCTCTGCAGCTTCCCGCAAAGATCTGCACTTGCACGGTCTTGGTCCCGTGCTAGCTTTAGCTAAGACCATATTCTGTCTTTGCCCGTTTGCGCTCGGCGAATCGGGCGTTTGCACGACTCTTTGCAAGAGGTTGGTTTGCAGCGAATCGCAGCTGCAGCTCCCAGCCTCAGCCAACAGCACCCTGTCGTCGTTCCTTCATCTACTATGGGATCCTCAGAGCCGATTCTCTCCGACGTTTCGCCAGGTTCATAGAAAGGGCATTATGCTGCGCCGCCCTGGTTCTATCTAGAAACCGCCATCGACCACCTCATTGACTCGACATACACGTCCGACCATGAACGAACCGCTGCCACCACTGACTCCGGCCCACTATGCGCCACGGGGCCGCCACCACCTCCGGTCCGTGTCCGCTTCTTCGCCGGCACACCAACGGAACACGGACGATCTCCTTTCCAACCTCACGCCGCGGACCATAGTCGACGCCTTCCAGAGCCCTTCGGGCAGTCTGAAAGCCTGTATAGACGCCGCCACCCCTGCCGAGCAGGCATTCGCCTTGAGGGTAGCGATCGCGTCTAATACCATTTACGAATGGCTTGAGGAGCTGTCTGCGTGGCCATGGCCTACCCAAGGGGGCTCCGTCGGCTTCGAGGCCCCTGCCCAAGAGCGGAGGGGCTTCTCTCGTTCCAGCGACGGCTTCTCGGAGAAGGAGCCCCTCGAAGAGGAAGAGTTCTACATGGGGAGTCTCCTGGCGCGTGACGTTGCAAGATACGATCGCCGGATAGATGAGATTACCCAGAGACTAGAAGATCTCGAAATCGAAGAAATCAAGACCCAAGTCTTGCACAACCACATCATGCCCCTGTCGAGGCCTGGGACACCCATTCTGAGCTCGAGCTGTTCCACCGTGTCGTCCATGTCTGCTATGGCGCGGATGGACGACTTGACAGCACTGATCACCGCGGCCACCGTGCAAGCGTTACCGAACCTCTCTAAACTTACTCGGTTAATGAGTTGTTGGAGCTTTCGGCTCCTGGTGCTCCGCCGAATCCCTGTTTTCCTGGCCTCCATCGCAGATGCCGAAGCGGCGCTTCAATCGGGTCAGACTGCCATCGAGCTCGGTGTCACGGCTAGCCCCGAGCCAAACAACCAGAATGGCTCACATAGTGTAGCGTCCCAGACTCTGTCGAGGGCAGACTTTGAGGTCATGAAATCGATTCTGGAGCGCAAGGTGGCAAAGGCAGGCCGCGATCTGGACGCCATGCTAGACATGCTCGAGGGACAACCGGATACGCTCCCGGAAGAGTGGATTGACCGCATGGACGCCTTGGAGCAGGCATACGGCGAGTGGTCCGTGGTCTGTGAGCGCAAGATCAGGGAAACAGATTGGGCTAGAACGACACGGGAGGCTGCAATTCAGGCCGATACCACACAGGCAGCAATCAATAAAACCGGTAGCACCACAAACGCTGTCAACGGGTTGGCGCACAGCGGACTACCGGCGTTTGATGGCGGAGAAACTAGGCCTGGCTCATCACCTCCCGATGGCAGCGCCTCGCAAAACCGTGATGCTGTGACAGAACTCAGCAAGCCGATCATCAAGCTGCATCTCCCGGCAGAAGCCGGGAATCACGCTAATCAAGGCACCGTGGTGGATCTTACTTCGCCAATCGCCCAGAGCCAGGCGCGTCAGCGGGCAGGCGATATACCCAGGAGCAGTGAGTATGAGCTTCCTAGTGTTGCGGTTGATGGGCCGCATCACGAACAAGCCGTGCCCCTGAAGAGACACGCAGTAGCTGTGCACGATAACCAGGACTCGGGGCTTGTTGCCACCCCGTTGTGCCCTTCAGATCCTGAATCTGACCTATCCGACGCCTCTGACGGCTACGCATATCAACCAGAATCGCCGTGTTTGTCTCGCGCCAGGCGGGGCAGCAACGTTTCGGAATCATCAACAATCATCCACGAAGCGCAGGTTTCGTTCACGGATTCATTCTCCAGTGACCAATTCGATCAAGGAACGCCAGAGCGTCCGCGCCGTGGCGAGATGGATGTTGGGGCAAGCGTCAAGGACGAGCTAATCATTCCAGACTCACCGACTCCATTCCGGTCGAGCACTAGGTCAATGTCCGTCAGCTTCAATGACAAACCCACCATCACGGAACTGCCCAGCTTCGACAGCGCACCCAGCACACCTACCAAGTCGCCACGTCTCCTGGAAGACGACGGCCCAGAAGAGGACCAAAGCAGTTTCTTTCAAATGAGTGCACTTGATACAGATGATCAGCTCCAGCAGCAGATCAGCGAGATCCTAGAGTCAGTGCCGGCTAAGATCCGGCTGACTTCGGAGCCTCCTGCCATCAACCTTAATCCCCCGGACTTCAAAATGCCCACTGCACACAAGGTACCCAGATCCTCGGACGGCAATGTTGTACGCCGCAGTCAATCCAACATATCGATGCGGTCTTCAAACTCGCGATCGTGTACACCCTCGTTCACCCTCGCCCCGGCCTATGCCCGCAGCTCCCGCCCCCGCCACCATCGGGGTAATCAAGACATCAAGTTGTACCACCTCTCCCGCTCCAACGGGGAGGCGCCGATCAAGCTGTTCATCCGGTGCGTGGGTGGGCATGGGGAACGCGTCATGGTGCGCGTTGGAGGCGGCTGGGCCGATCTGGGCGAGTATCTGAAAGAATATGCAGCCCACCACGGCCGGCGATCTACTGTCGGCGGCGACGGCGGGAAAGTGGAGGTCAAAGACGTTCCCCGGACGGGCATGGGAGTTGGACTCGGAACTCCACCGAGCCGGCCTACGTCGGTGATGGATTCGAATTCGCCTGATGGCGGAAGCGGCGACAGCGTTAGCCCGCTGAGGATGAGGAAAGTCAGGCGGCCGATGCCTCCTCCTTGCCCTTCAGTCGAGGATGACTCGGGAGCGGCTGGTACTTCGATGCGGCCAAAAACCCCGCTGTCCTCAGCCGCCACTGCCAACATTTCCCAGAACAATGCGATACGCCCCGGTCGGGATTCGAATACCAAGACAACAACGACACCTTCTCCGTCTAACGGTTCGTCCTCGGTCCGGTCCAGGTCCAGCTCCCGGATTAGCTGGGAGGAGGAGGATAGCTATGAGCTGGGCATGGCCGGGCCGAGGGCAAAACACATCGAGATGAGCGAGGAGAGCAGGGCGTGGGTGGAGAGCGTCAAGGAAAAGGTCCGCCTCGCCAGCGGCGAGCACAACAAGGACAGCAGCATCAGGCCTTGGCCGAGGCCGCATTCGGCTTTTGCTGGTGCCAGTGCTGGTGCTGTGCCGCAGAGAGCCATTTCCCAGGAGGAATTGACGCTGGACGGTGCCAGGTTTGGAGAGATTGGCCGGGTCGGGGCTACCAAGAGGGTTTTTAGACGGGGCGGTTAGCCAAGAGACCCTGTTTGACTATTCAAAGTCTGGTATTTCTCTTGGGCTGGAGGGGTGGTACTGGCCTAAGGTTGCATGGAGGTCGGTTACTGAGGGATAACAAGGTCTGGCATTTGTTTTATATGTATTTGGTTTGCAGAGAGGCTGGGGCGCCCTGGGAGGGATGAGAGGCGTCTATTCAGCTCAGGTCGGGGCTGGAGCGGGGTAAGGTCGGGCGTACGGGACCGGCGTGGCATGGCATGGCATGGCATGGGCATAGCATGTTGTGTGAGGACCCAGGGTATCTGGGCGCTCGCACCGGGGGGGGAGGAGGCAGGTCAATTTGCCTTGAGATACCCCGATACCCCTTTTTGCACTGGGGATAGGACCGGGTTGGCTGGGCTGGCTGGGCTGTCTTGGAGGACACAGAGGGGTGGTGGCTTGGTATTTATTATGTGGATTTTATGTTTTCCGCTTCCTGCGTTGGGAGTTTGCTTGACACATATGCTTCGCATTCTGCATGGTCCGGACGGCTTGCACATTTAGACGCGGTTATGTTATTTAACTATCAATACCCCCTTTTCTAATTCTCAAGCCAATTCTTATTTATCAATGGCAGGGGCGGTGGTGGTGGTGCTCTTTGAGGTAAAAGTTCAAACAGGGCAGGATATGACAAAGTTTGGGGGCCACTAGGTTACATACTCAGCATTGCCTCTCATAGACTCATACAAGCAATGAGATGCCGAACCTGCTACGATGGCAGTTCCTGGGACCTGTACTGCAAGTGAACACATGCATAACCATATCTGAGCCTCTTGGTCGATATTATTCACGATACAGACACTCCCTGATTGGAATTGTATGAAGGCATACTTGATCAATGTGATCTAAAGCATTGAAAACGCGCTACCGTACATTCACAACGCTATCTATACCAATGGTATTATAGTACCAACTCAGACGACTCACTCATCCTCCAATGTCTCGGCAAACTGTCTATCCATATCTACCCACTCATTCAACCGCGCCTCGAGCTCCGCGTCGCTAATCTCGGTTCCGGTCTCGGTCTCGTCGGCGCCCATGCTCGCCGTCGCTTCTCTTTTCCACGGCAGGGTAGTTCCGTTATTCAAGCAGCTACCCATCGAGCCAAAGTACCACAGGTGGTCGTCCGCGTCCAGGCCGTGGGTGCCGCCGTTGCAGCTCGTGTTTGCGTAGCCCGGGCAGATGCGCACCTCGTCCGGGGTGACGACAGCGGTATCATTGCCCTGAGCAAGCACCCAGTACTCGGGGCTCAGGTGACGGTAGTTGAAGGCGATGGGCGGCAGGCGGGGGACGGGATCCGAGGCGTGCGTGATGCGGTACGCGGCGCCGCGGTCGGCGGTCATGACCGTGACCAGCTTGGCAAGCTCCAGGTTGCCCACGCGCGGCGAGCCGTACGTGTACAAGTCGACGGCGGCGAGGGCGGCGGCGCGGCGGAGACGGAGGCGGGCAGTCGCAAGCGTGGCCACGGCGCCCCCGAGCGAGTAGCCCGTCATGACGACCCCGTAGTCCGGGTGGGCGGCCTTCGCTGCGTCCACGGCGGGCAGGACCACGTCCGACACCTCGCCCCACGACGCGGAAAACCCGGCGTGCACCAGGCAGCCCGGCGCCAGGTCGTCACAGGGTACCTGGATGAAGAGGAGGCTTTTGTCGCCAAGGGCTCGGTGTTAGTCAAGGTGTCCATGTACTGTGAATATATATACCTTTTAGGATGCCATCATATCCATTATGGAAGTCGGCTTTTGTTTTCCACATAGCAGAACTCACTTTGCGATCCAGTTTCTAACTGACTCGGAGCCCCTGAAGGCAGCAACGATCAGGCGGTCGACCGGGTCGACGGCGACGAATCCTCTCGCGTCAAACGAGGGCCCGCTATTCTCGTCAGATGTTTATCAACGAGGTGAGGTTTTTTATGAGGAGGCCAACCCACTTGAAAGCTGCAACAATGGTGGCATTGTGAGACTGAGGGATCGGGCACAAGTCCCGAGCGCAAGTGACGCGCTCGCCTGGTAACCTCTCGCTGTTGCAGCTTGCTCCTGCCGCCCACTGGGCAAACAAGCGGAACTTGTCTAGTTGGGCTGGTGTGACCTGGGCTTTTTGATCTTGTTAGAGGAAGCGTCGTCCGGGAGAATATAAGGTAAGGTAGTAAAGGCATAGATAGTTCCAGAGACTTACTCTGTCGTTTCGCGACCGGCGATGCGACAGCTAGAGCCACCAGGAAAAGATAGCCAAGTAAGAGATGCTGCATTGTTGGGGCCCTATTGCAAGGAAAGGATGGCGAGTAGACTGCATCCAAGTCAGGCCTGACGTGAGAGTCGGTCCCTCCTCGACGGTCTTGGCCGGCCACCAAGCAAGATAGCTACAGGGAAACAAAGGCAGGTGCTGACGGGAGAGTTGCGGTGTCTGCAGCCTTTATACATTTATATATACAATGCCCTACACACGGGCGTGAGCACGGCTGTCTTAGACCCACACGATGACAATACCGAACTCATATCGGCTTCAGCTGCTGAATCAAAGGGCTGTTGAGCGCGGGAAGAACTGGTTCGGGTGTCGAGGCAAGATGCACGGGACGTTCCTACTTCTAGCTGATGGTGTGGGATCCAGTCGGGGGCTGGGCTGTCCGCTGAACAAGCCACGAACAGTCCGGTGGCTTAATTACCATCTGGTGAACAGTAGCTGTATCCGATCCTGATTTGTCGCCTGCAGTTCGCCATGGCACAGAAAATGGATAGTTGGTTAGGTAGGTTGCTAAGGAGGTTAAAGCTTCTCTCTTCCGCCGTCGTTTCGCCTGAACTCGAAGCAAGAAATGCCAAGAAAATTGAAAGGTAGAATCTGGGTTGATCGCAGCGACTCTACACTAGCATCGGGAATGCCATGCATCAAATGCTGCATGAGATGGAATGGCCATGTGCGTCGATGTCGGGCATGATCATCAGGTCACAGCCTGGGAAAGGAGAGGCGTTTTACAGCGGGCGCCACGTTTATGCGGTACTGCACTGTACGGAGTCCCGCTCATGCTTATGTACTGTATTGTATGTACATTCTTGGTAAGTTATCCTATCCAGACATCTAGAGAGAAAAGCAATGATTCAACGCCAACAAGCCTTCTTCCAAGCAACCTGGAAGTGCTTTGCGACCTGGAGTCTTCTACTTGCCAATATCCTGTTTGGAGACCACACTGCTACCACCCCACACGGAGCAGCATCTTGGTGTGTCGCGTGCTTGTCGGGCCGGCGTGACGAGGGCGTTGCATGTGGCACATGAACACGGATCACAGCAGCAGAAAGGCTCGCGTGGGCCGACGTCACTCCTGTCTAAAGACGCGGCCTCGGGCTGTGTGCCTGACTGCGTTCACTTTGGGCTGATGGGATGAACGAGGTTCCCCACGTTTGCATCTTTAGTGTAGCTCTCCACCGGCTCCAGTGCCAAGGCTTTGGGACTGCCGTGTATGTACAGTACATTACCAAGCGAGGCTGTCTAATGATTACAGACTACAGTAAGTTACAGTGTGCAATGTTAGCTTTACACGTATCGTAGAAACCTGGGAAGTCGAGGTGGTGGTCCTGCACCTAAAGTATCCGTAATTTCAAAGGACCTATTCAAACACACTGCAGTCACGAACCTGCAGAACATCAGGATCCTGATTGCCAGATGCTGAGCTTCGCTTGCCAGGAAATGCGTGGACAACCGACAAATATGTACACTAGTGGCTGATTCCAAGGCGATGCAGATCGGAATAGGCCAATTTCGGCAATGGTGCCCAGATGCAGAGCGGGCCGTTATGCGGCAAGTCAGAGAATCGTCGTTTGGTTCGGTCGGCTGGAAATGAAAACCATGAATTCCGGGACTCGCGGGACGCGTGCTGCTTGGTGGCTTTGCCCATTCAAGATGCTGGGTTGCAACCCAAGCAAAATTCCCCGCCGCCAGTCTTCCTTCCTCCCTCGTCATGTCTGAATCCAACCTCACCATTCGCCAATACGAAATGTCAGCCTGGGCCGTGGATGATGGATGTGGCCGGAACAGTCCCGGAGGAACCGCCATATGCCTTGCGAGTTGCGACCGGCCCCTTCGCCGTCGAAAGATGGACGAGATACGGTTAATGTAGCATCGTGACATCGTGGACCACCCCACATTGATCGCCCGATCCCCTGTATATACTAATACAGGCCTTCAATAATATACGGGGGCCGGGACATGGGATGTTTGGGCTTGTTGCTTCTGTGTGTCGAGGCCGCTCCCAACTGTCCGTCTCGACGCGTTAATCCGTCCTGAATTTTCACAACGGAAGCCTGCCGCTACGTGACAAGTCGACCCCCTCTGTCTGTTTGGTTCAAGGGCTGCACGCCGCGGTCGATATGGTCTTCCGCACGCACGCCCTTTGGCTCACGCTTGTCTCAAGCATCCTTGCGCCTGTCTCCCTCGCCCGTAGCCTGGGCCCGAGAGACCCGGTTCCAGCGGGATACTATGCTGCCCCTTACTATCCGGCGCCCCATGGCGGCTGGCTGGACTCGTGGAAGGAAGCCTACGCAAAGGCCGAGGCCCTGGTGTCCCAGATGACGCTGGCCGAAAAGACAAACATCACGTCCGGAACGGGCATGTTCATGGGTAAATATCCGTCTCACAATGCCGTCCATTTCTCACTTACCATATGCTAATAATCTGACCAGGGTTAGTCCTCAAAACTCCGTCAAATTCCATCTATCTTGATCGTCAAGGGAAGTCTGGCTGACTCTCACAGGCCCTGTGTGGGAAACTCCGGAAGTGCCGACCGCCTTGGTTTCCCTCAGCTCTGTCTCCAGGACTCGGCTCTCGGGGTCGCGTCGGCCGACAATGTCACGGCGTTCCCGGCCGGCATCACGACGGGAGCGACCTGGGACAAGGCATTGATGTATGCCCGTGGAGTTGCCCTGGGCGAAGAGTTCCGCGGCAAGGGCGCGAACGTCTATCTTGGCCCTACCGTGGGACCCCTGGGGAAGAAGCCTCTCGGTGGGCGCAACTGGGAGGGTTTCGGCGCAGACCCGGTGCTCCAAGCCAAGGCAGCCGCCTTGACGATTCAGGGCGTCCAAGAACAGGGCGTCATTGCAACCGTCAAGCACCTGATTGGCAACGAGCAAGAAATGTTCCGCATGTACAACCCGTTTCAGCCAGGCTACAGCGCCAACATTGGTAAGAGACTCGAAGCGCAAGCAGAAGCGTGCATGCTGACCTGGGCCCAGATGATCGAACCATGCACGAGCTCTACTTGTGGCCCTTTGCTGAGGCCGTCCACGTCGGTGTTGGCGCCGTCATGACCGCCTACAACGCTGTCAATGGTTCTGCGTGCTCCCAGCACAGCTACCTGGTCAACGGCCTTCTCAAGGACGAACTCGGATTCCAAGGCCTGGTCATGTCGGATTGGCTGAGCCACATCTCGGGTGTCGACTCGGCCTTGGCCGGTCTCGACATGAACATGCCTGGCGACACCAATATCCCGCTGTTCGGCTTCAGCTTGTGGCAGTATGAATTGACTCGGTCCGTTCTGAATGGTTCGGTGCCCTTGGACAGGCTCAACGACATGGCCACTCGAGTCGTGGCGACCTGGTATAAGATGGGTCAGGACCAGGACTATCCGCGCGTCAACTTCCACTCATACACGCGCGACAGAGATGGATTGGTGTATCCTGGAGCTCTGTTCTCTCCGATTCGACAGGTCAATTGGTTCATCAATGTCCAGGCCGATCACAACCTAGTCGCCCGCCAGGTGGCTCAGGACGCCATTACGCTCTTGAAGAACGACGGTGGACTTCTCCCGCTCTCAAATGCCAGCACAATCAGCGTTTTTGGCACAGATGCCCAGGTCAACCCTGACGGGCCCAACGCCTGCGCAAACCGAGCGTGCAACAAGGGCACCCTGGGCATGGGCTGGGGCTCTGGCGTTGCCGAATATCCCTACTTTGACGACCCGATATCTGCCATTAGGCGACGGGTCCCGGATGTCCAATTCTACAACACAGACACTTTCCCTAGTGTTCCTTCCCCGAGTCCTGAAGAGCTTGCCATGGTTTTCATAAGTTCCGACTCGGGAGAGAACAGCTTTACTGTGGAGGGCAACCACGGGGACCGCGATGCCTCCAGGCAAGCGGCCTGGCACGGCGGCGACAAACTGGTCCAGGACGCGGCCGCGAAATACAGCAACGTCGTCGTCGTCGTTCACACCGTTGGCCCTATCATTATGGAGTCGTGGATCGACCACCCGTCCGTCAAGGCCGTCCTGATCGCCCACCTGCCGGGCCAAGAGGCAGGCGAATCCCTGGCCAACGTCCTCTTCGGCGACGTCTCCCCCAGCGGTCACCTGCCCTACTCCATCACCAAAGCCGAATCCGACCTTCCCAAAAGCCTTTCCGAGCTCAAGACCTTCACCTTTGGCCAAGTGCAAGACACGTACAGTGAAGGCCTCTACATTGACTACCGCTGGCTCAACAAGGCAGGCATCAAGCCCCGTTTCGCCTTTGGCCACGGCCTCAGCTACACAACCTTCACCTTTTCGAACGCCACCATTCGGCCCGCCACCACCCCACTCTCCCTCGTGCCCCCTGCACGCGCGCCCAAGGGCCCGACGCCCACCTACCCAACCACCATCCCCCCGGCCGCAGAGGCCTACTGGCCCGCCAACTTTGACCGCATCTGGCGGTACCTGTACTCGTGGCTCGACCGCCCGGATGCCGACGCCGCCTACCAAATCGGCGTCTCGGGCGAGCGGCTGTACGACTATCCGGACGGGTACAGCACGACGCAGCGGCCCGGGCCGGCCGCGGGGGGCGCCGAGGGCGGCAACCCGGCCCTTTGGGACGTGGCGTGGGAAATCACTCTGACGGTGCGCAACTCCGGGGACGCGTTCCCCGGCCGCGCATCGGTGCAGGCGTACGTGCAGTTCCCCGCGGGGACGCCCTATGAGACGCCCGTGGTGCAGCTCCGCGACTTTGAGAAGACGCGGGTGCTCAACCCGGGCGAGGAGCAGACCGTCACCCTGAGACTGACCCGGAAGGACGTCAGCGTGTGGGATGTGGCACTGCAGAACTGGGTCGTCCCCGGCGCTTTAGGAAATGGAGGGTACACCGTCTGGATCGGCCAGGCAAGTGACCAGCTGCGCTTGGCCTGCTACACGGATAGCGGCGTGTGTGAGGACGGGGTGGAGCCGCCTGTTTGATGTCTGAGGGGATGGATGGTCTCGTGCTTCGTAGTTGTGATATGGGATACATATGGGATATACGTGCAACGAGAGTGGAAAGTTTTAGCAGATCCATGTCTGTGGGACGGGAGGTAGCATAGGTTGTTTAGTATGACCCGTATGGGCTGGCATCTCGTAATTGGTAGTATTTAGTCCTTATCTTATTCTGAATTCATTCTCATGCGTCGATCTGCTCTGTCACGGACATTGTGTTAGCATGATGATAATGCGGGCATTGTGACCGTCAAGCAGATGAGATGCGAAAGGAGGCATGACAATGATGCAACTTAGCTAGGTCATCATACCTTATGTATGTGGGAGACAAGTCTTGCAGACAGATGGCAAGGGAAGGAATGCCTAGCCACGCTGCGTGATCCCCAACGTCCACATCAGGCTATTTGAACCCCTACCCCTAGCGACTCAACTCGCGGCAACCGCGGATTCCAATGATTGTCAGCCCTGGAAAGCGCCACCCAGTCTATTCCACCCACCCACATCTGGTGTGATATAGTAGTACATTTAGACCCAACCTGACAGCACCTTCTTGAGAAGG
This sequence comes from Canariomyces notabilis, assembly GCF_033297395.1. Taxonomy (NCBI): domain Eukaryota; kingdom Fungi; phylum Ascomycota; class Sordariomycetes; order Sordariales; family Chaetomiaceae; genus Canariomyces; species Canariomyces notabilis. Next base: position 408,702 of record NW_027041847.1, read on the forward strand.
GGAATGACATCGGTATTATACAGCCCACCGTTCCTTCCTGCTCATATTTGAGCCCCATCTTCTTTCCTCCGCCGCCCATCCTTCCTTCCTCTCTCCGAAGAAAGGGCCACCTATAAGCCCCCCCCCCCTCGCTTTCCCTCTGCCGACCATTTTCCCTCCACCCAGACAGCACAAATATACACACACAGAGCGAGCAGGACAAAATCATGCACTCAGCCTCTTCCTCCCCTTGGCCCTCCTCCGCGCAAGCGTGTTGCGCCCGTGGTGCTTGCGAATCCGGCTGAGGAACCCGTGCCGCCGTTTCTGGATCAGCCGCGAGTGGCCCGACATGGTCGGCCGCGGGCCGCACCGGATCTGGTGCACGCCGCCCAGTGCCGGGTGCCCCGTAATGGATTGCCTCGCAATCACGTCGATTGTTTCCCCTTCCGCCCCCGCCGCCGTCCCGGCTGCTACTACTGGTTGTGGGCCGGTCCGGGAGAGCGCTGTGAGGTTCGGGGCGCGGAAGACAGAGTTTTGATTCGTGGTATTGAGAAGGGTGGGGCGGAGGGTTGGTAGGTTCGTGAATGTCCTGCTTCTTTTGATTTCCATGTGTTTAGTTGAAAATGTTCGGCGATGGAGGAGGGCGAGGATGTGCATACCGTGTCGTTGTTGGTGCGCAACTGGGGACCATTTGCCGGGCTGTGGTAGTTGTGGGCCGCCGAAATGCTGTCCGCAGCAACAGCGGGGACTGTAAGCTGATTCGTGCCATCTTCCTGTAGCTGGACTCGAGTTTTCGGCAGCTCGCCGTTGACTCGGTTCTTCTGTGACTGTTGGCTTGGTTGGAGGTTTGCGTCGGTTCAAAGTCCGTCTGAAGTTTCGCTAAGGTTCGGAACTTGGCAGTTGCGAGTGACGGGTGCCTAGCAACTGTTAGCAGCTGTGGCAGCTTTCAGCGATTCTAGTCCGTCGTGCTCAAGAGTTAATCTGGTCCCATAAGTAAGAAACACATCCAGAGTTATCGTTTTATACATTTACACTGCTGCTAGTACCCGAAGGACTTATGGGTTTGTCAATGAAATCAAGGACAGGTACTGGCTACACCGGAAACTTGCGTGATGTACAGCAAGTCATAGAAGGGTTAGGGTTGAGTAATATGTTAACTCCCTGGATCAAAAGCCGAAAGAAAATGAGATTCGATTTGCAGATACCTAATATAACCAGCCTTTCTAACCCACATCACCAAGGAAACTCTCAAGTACACATGTCCCACCATCTATAGCTCATCCCGGCCAGTCGCAGTCGCGACGTTCGAGGCCACGGCCTCTTCCTTCCCGCTCCCCTTAGTCTCCACCTTCTCCGTGGGCTGCCAGTTGAGCGCCTTCAGCCGTTCCGACAAAATCGGGTGGGAGAAGTGATAGGTGGCAAACATCCAGTCCGCATCCATCGTGCTCAAGTTCTGAATTTGCAGCTTGATCAAGGACCTGCAAAGCCCGGCGCTATAACCGAGCTTGCTGGCAAAAGCGTCGGCCTGGAACTCAAATCGGCGGCTCAAAATGTGCATCAGCAGCTTGACAACATTGTCCACGATTCCGATAACGTCCATGAAAAGAAGGAATCCCACAAGGATGGGATGCTGCTTGGTGAAGCCAAAGTCGGCGTACAAAGACTTGTTGTCGACAAAGGCTGAGAAAAGAGCAAAGACATAGAACAGGTGAAACTATTCCAAGTATTAGCATGTCCTGTTACAACAGCAGAAGCTCCTGTGTGAACTGACCTGGCTAATACCGAAGAGTTTGGTGGTATGACCCAAACTCCAGTGGCCGAGTTCATGGGCTAGCACAGACACCACCTCCTCGGGCTCGCTCTTCTCAATCAGCGTGTCGTAGATGACGATGTGCTTCTTCCAGGGCAGACCGTAGAAATACGCATTGCTGTGGGAGCTGCGCTTGCTGCCGTCAATAACGAACAGCTCGTGAAGAGGGAACTTGAGCTTCTTGGCGAGTTCTTCAACATCCGTCTTCAGCTTACCCTCCTCGAGAGGGGAGAGCTTGTTGAACAGGGGAAGAATGAGGATAGGATAGATGGTGATGGTGAACACCTGAAGAGCGCCAGCGAACATCCAGAGATAGTAGACGAAATTGCCGCCTGTCTTCTTGATGATGGATAGGAAACCAGCAAGAATAGGCGGGACCATGACGAGGGCCAGAAGGTTAGACTTGATCATATCTGTGACAAACAGCTGCGGAGTCTCCTTGTTAAATCCGAATTTCTCTTCCAGAACGAAAGTTTGGTAGATGCTGGACGGTAGCGAGAATATCTGCTGGATGAACATGAAAGTCAAGATGAAAACAATGGAATGAGATATCTCGCCGGTAAAGCGGGCCGGTGCGAAGCGGATGAGGAGATCGCCTGTCCAGGACCAGAGTTTGGGGAGCAGGTCGAAGTGGTAGATGGCAATGTTTTGGATCTGTCCGTAAAGACCGTTGAGCGCGGAAAACTTGGCCTTGGCCCGTCCATAAGCCTGGCTCTTGTCGAAGACCTCTTGTGACACTTCATGTTCGAGCACCTTGGGCGGCTTTGTTCTTTGGAGAACGCGGTATTGGCGAAAGCCCAGGAAACTCTCAAAGAGGTATTGCGCAACCGACACGCCAATGATCAGCTTCTTCCACGGAAAGAGCGGGCGGTCGAGGAACCGCGCGAGGCGCTTCAAGTTCGCAATGGCTGCGTCAGCAAGGTCCCAAAGAGGGTGAGATTGAGAGATCTAAATACCTGAAGAATATCCATCGCGGCGCGAGATGGCCACGCGTGCTTCACCTGTTACTTGGACTTGATTCTGATGGTTGGAAGATGAAGGGTTCAGAATTGGTCAAGGTAAGTTCACTCCGAGAACAAACTGTCCTTGAAGTGAGTGTAACGTACCAAAGATAGGATCGGTTGCTAACCCGAAAACGCTCGCTGCAGGCGACTGTCAGACTGCGGGCTTGGCAGCTACGGTATGCATGATTCGATTGGTCAGTACGTACCGGTATTGGGGATTGCGGGGAATGGCAGCTCACTTCTCCAGCCTTCAACGCAAGAAGACCCTCAAGGGTTGAAGATGAAACGAACTCTCATTCCCAGTATGTAGTTGCGAAGAACGACTGCATTCGGCGGAGACACAAACAAACCTTGCCGGCCATGTATCAAGATTATCTGGTTTCATAACGTTCCTATGCCCGGCATTGCCCGCACTAATCGTCCCAAACTCCCAACACAGCCTCATCCATCGCTGCCAGACAATGACTGATCAACAATTGAAGCGACAACCGCAACTCTGCTCGAAGTGGCCCAGCAACATCTCTCGTCTTCTACTGCCTGGAAATTCTCATGTTCGCCCGTATCCGCTCAAGCAATTGCTCTCTGCTGTCCGACTCTTGGGGAAACAGGTTTCTCTTGAATCTCATGTTAGCTTGCGTATTCAAGGCTTCGCCGGGACCAAGACCTACCGCAGCTAGCCACCTGCGCATCTCCTCTCTGCTCCAGGTCTCGGGATCACCTTTGGGATCGGGCTCTGAGGGGAACATGTCACCTCCCCAGATCGCCCATACAGCAACTCCTGTTACCAGGCCCGTGAAGGCTTGGACAGGTCAGTACAGCTTCAACGAACACGAACCGAAAAGCTCACCGAGAAAGGCGTTCTGCACGTCTCGTTAGTCATCAACAGCATCATACCTTCCATGGGCAAAGGTCAACTTACTCTCGAACGCATCGCCCTGTCCAGTACCGTAGGCATCTTGAGCGGGGCTGAATAGCTTTGCAGCGAAGAGTGTGGTTTTCTATATCCGGAACCGGGAGAGTACCTTAGTCTCAAGATTCAGTCCTCTTATCTGAGATTTTCAGGATACCCCTATGATATGTGCGATGTTGACAGCATGTTCTTCAGAACATCAGGCTACTGACGCCACACAACGCGTCACCTAGCCACACTAAGGAGCTTTGGCCAACTGCGATGTTCAGCAATCAGGATCCTGTTTTGTGTACCTATCCGTAGCGATATCTGGCTAAGCAGCACATTGCAGATGTCGGGGTCGCACCCCACTAGGAAACCCACAGAAAATAATTTCGAGAAATCCAAACCGAGAAGAGACCGTCCACTCCAGTCCCCTTTAGACCCTACAGGAACTTCAACACAGTTGCCAAAATGCCTCAGGAAATCGGAGATATCAAGAAGGTGTGAATTGGCGTGTCCAATATCTTTTTCTGAGCTTGGACGAGGAACTGACAAATGTTGGCCTAGTTCATCGAGATCTGCCGGCGGAAGGACGCCTCCTGTACGTTGCAAAATAGCTGAAACGCTTCGACTGTACGAATTCAAGCGATGAGGCTAACGGTGATACTTTGTTACAGCCGCCCGGATCAAGAAGAACAAGAAGACGCAGCAGATCAAGTTCAAGGTCCGCTGCCAACGATTCCTGTACACCCTGGTGCTCAAGGACTCCGACAAGGCCGAGAAGCTCAAGCAGAGCTTGCCGCCCAGTAGGTTTCCCGACAGATCGAGCAGTCTCGAACGCATTTGGCTGAATGGTTCCATTTTACAGACCTCCAGATTAAGGACGTCCCCAAGAAGAACAAGCAGGGCAAGGCCTCGTCATGAGTTAATGGGTTTTGAAAGGGGATAAAGGTCGAAACATCCAGGCGCAGGTGTTTGGTCCGATGGAGTCATATGCATTCTGCCGGTTCGGGTTGGGCCGAGCTTACAATGACGGCGTCTCGGAATGGGATATCCAGCAACGGTGCTTTGCTTGCTATGATCAGCCCACGGGCGATATAGTTGGCGAAAAACCCCCATAAAATGAAATTGCATTTCATCGGCTAAGGCCTAGGCTCGGATTCGATTCTCCTCGCAACCAGCTGCAGCTGTGACGGTGGGGGCCTATCGCGCCACACTACAAGGAAAACCTCCTGTAGTGCTTCCTATCCACTTGTGCGATGAACTGTTCGATCTCCTGGAACTGGGAAAACCCGGCTGCATTGGTAAACTCAGAGTGACTCTCGACCGTTTCCCATCCGCAGACGACGACAAACTCCTCCTCCTTCGCCCCCTCCTCGAGGTCTTCCCGCCAGCCGAATCTCAGTGAGCCGGGGCTCACGTACTTATCCAAGACCCCCTTGACCTCGCCAAACTTGGCCTCGAAGGAACCCCTTTCTTCGCGAGGAATAAAAAATCGACTGACACTAATGACAGGGGCTTGGAGTAGGGGAACGGAGGTCCCCGCCGAGTCGCCAAAAATAATGCCATTTACATGGAATAAGACCGTGTCTTTGGGTATGATGTGGGCAGCCAACCCCGTCATGATCTTGGTGTTCTGTTCGCTGCGGATCCATTGCAGATGCGCCTCGACCGAGTCCCACTTGGTCGTTATCAAGATCTGCGTTGGGTCATCGATCTGTTCAAAGAGAGCCACAGCCCGGTCCGAGATGGAGGAGGGCAGGTCTGGGAAGTTGGCGGCGTGCCATGAATCTTGAGCCCTTATGGCACTTGATAGGGCTCCGCGGACCTCGTTGAGGGAGGGGGCCGAGGTGAAGTGAAGGGTGGCGAATTCTGTGACAGTCATTTTGAGAGCGATGATCAATGGTCTTGGTGTTTACATTCTACAGCTCGGCTTGGTATACGGCTCCAAGCAAAGAGATGGGGGTTGTTCGAGACATGGACACGCAACCTCGGGCATAGAACTGGGAGTTTTGGAGTCGTCGCGATATGATCCCGCCTCCAGGTAATGAATTTGATGACGCATACCAGCGGCTACAGTACAGTACGGACCGTCCGGCAAACATGTCGGACTGCCACAAGGGGTAGCTCCCGGTACCTCTCATTCACACTGCCACATCGTTACGCACCTCTCAGCTGGCTCGGCGTTCCCGTTCCCGAGTGCCCCACTCCCGGCGAAGCTCTGTATGAGGAATACCAGTGCTGCTGCGGGGGATTCGGAATAAGAGGTCTGATACATGGTGAAAGAGAATGCACTTTCACGGCAGCCCAGACCTGCGAAGATGTCACGGGGCCAAAATCAAACATCAGGTGCTCCCGAGGGAGATTGAGGCGATCGCTTGACGCTTACAATTTATTTTCGCATCATTGGCTGCTGTGAGCGTGGACACTTTGCTGAGCTGCCCAGGCCCCCCTGACATTGTATTGTACATCCAGTAATTACACTCCAATACATACATAGCCTTACCTTACACGAGATGAGGTGAGTTGGGATCGGTGGGTTAACCTACCGTTTTTACTGCACACACAACGTACAATACATACTAGTACCTTACCTACAGCAACCAACAGAATGCAGCCGTAATAGCATACTGTACGGAGTAATACAGGACCAGATTGAGCATAGCTCCGAGCCGGGCGGCCGCCGGCAGGTTACCCAGCTTCCTGGAAGACGCTTCACACCAATCAACAACGCAAATTTCGAGTGCTTGCAGGGTCAGGTCCGGTACGGGGGTACCGCATCCACCACGCGAGACCCCTGGTCATCGTTCTGGAAAGATGGCGGTTGCGGCCCCCTAGCCGGACATTATTTTTCTTGAACTGCCATCCCAAGTCCATCCAACTGATGAATCGACACCTCTCTCTCGGTCCTCGCCTGATAGTTGCAGGTCCCTAGTTATCTGTTGCCCAATACAAAAGCCAGAACATAGGACTTTGACAATAGGAATGGATTGAGTCCTAGTCGCGCTCATGGATTGATCATTTGACTTATCTTACCTTGGTGGTCTAACTTAAACCACCGATTCTCTTCCTACTAATTGACTAATTACGCCCCCATCCTATTTTGGAAGAACCCTTTATTCGCCGACTTTATTACGCTATTTCCTTCTTCTCTGAACTTGTTGACTTTCTCCAAGTGACAGCAGTCGAACAAACTGCTGCAATATCAAGCCAGAGCTCCAGTCACAACTTCGTCTTCCTAATATTACTAGTGAGATCGATCGGCAACTACAGTGTCGTTTTCCGACTTGCCCGACGCGCTTTCAACGCCTTTGCCCTGCTTGCTATACACGGACCCATTGAGGACTGCTCAGTGGAGTAGATACCATACTTGAACCGGCTCGGGGTCTCGACTGCTTTGTGCTTCTGCTCAGACGCCGATTCTGCCGCAATTGGCGGGATTGCAGCCATGACGACTCAGCGGGTAACGAACGGTCACAGTGGTTTCCACGGCGATACAGAACCCGACAGTCCCAGCACGGATGGCAGCGACATCAGCGACACCGGAATCAAAGGCATAAGCAACGGAAGCAGCATCACTGGCGCAAACCAGCGGCGAAAGATGAACCGCAAAAAATCGAGCCCGATGATGCCCGCTTTTATGGTGTCGGCTCCGGGGAAAGTCATTGTATTCGGCGAGCACGCAGCCGTGCACGGGAAGGTGAGTGGCCATCGTTGGTAGAGAGACGAGAGGCCTTATTCTCACCTTAACAGGCTGCAATGGCTGCTGCCATCTCTTTGCGATCGTACCTCCTAGTCACGACTCTTTCCAAGTCCAAACGAACGGTGACGCTTCGATTTCCCGATATCGACTTCAACCACTCGTGGAACATTGACAACCTCCCATGGACAACTTTCCAACAGCCGGCCAAAAAGAAGTACTACTACGACCTTGTCACGGACCTTGACCCCGAGCTCGTCGCCGCAATACAACCCTATGTCGCCAATGTTTCCGCGGACAAGCCGAGTGATATCCGCAAGGTACACCAGAACTCGGCCGGCGCGTTTCTCTATATGTTCTTGTCACTCGGTTCGCAGTCGTTCCCGGGCTGCCAATATACGCTACGATCTACCATTCCAATTGGCGCTGGCCTGGGTAGCAGTGCTACGATCGCAGTGTGTATGTCTGCTGCCCTCCTTCTACAGCTTCGGACCTTGTCGGGTCCGCACCCGGATCAGCCTGCCGAGGAGGCGCGCGTCCAAATCGAGCGGATAAACCGTTGGGCATTCGTCTATGAGATGTTTATCCACGGAAATCCGTCTGGCGTGGACAACACCGTGTCGGCACAGGGCAGAGCGGTCGTATTCCAGCGGCCAGATTACAGCAAGCCCCCGTCTGTGCGGCCGTTGCACAACTTCCCCAAACTACCTCTCCTGCTCGTCGACACAAAGACGCCAAAGTCTACAGCACATGAGGTTGCCAAGGTGGGACGTTTGAAGGACGCGCACCCCAAGCTAGTCGGCACGATTCTGGACGCTATTGACAAGGTCACAAACACATCGGCTGACCTCATAAACGAGGACAACTTTGACACGGAGAACGAGGAGAGTCTACGCCGCCTGGGCGAGCTAATGACAATCAATCACGGCTTACTGGTCTCGCTTGGGGTCTCCCATCCACGGCTGGAACGAGTGCGCGAGCTGGTGGATCACCAGGGGATAGGCTGGACCAAGCTCACGGGCGCCGGCGGTGGTGGATGCTCCATCACATTGCTCAAGCCGGGGGTCTCTAGGGACAAGTTGGATAAGCTGGAGGAGCAGCTTGACCAAGAGGGTTACCAGAAGTTTGAGACGACGCTTGGCGCAGACGGTGTGGGCGTCCTGTGGCCAGCTGTGCTCAAGAACGGAATGGATGAGGACGATGAGGGCGGAATGGAGATTGACTTGGACAAGTTCCTGAGTGCCGAGGGGAATGAGGGGGTGGAACGGCTGGTCGGTGTCCACGGAGGGAAAGGTGAAAGAGAAGGGTGGAAGTTTTGGAGGGTCGAGACCTAGCCGAGGGCCAACAATGACTTGGCTTTGGTTGTGCCAACACCGCTTAGCTATGCCTTGTCCGATTCAAAACCGGCAGGTAGGCGAGCAGCTTTCGTGTATTGGTTTACTTCAGTTCGGAAACTTTGTTGGACATTGCGGCGGAAGACGGAGGGGAAACCTACTAATTGCGGTTCTGCCGCTGTATTCAGAGTTCACCGTACGGTATCAATCGGCATCCCTTACTCAAGCCGGACTCCCCTAATTTACCTAACCACCAAAAGAAACTCTCCTATGTGCTGGCTGCAAACAGCAAGCACAAAGTAGTAGACAATAGAATATATCGCAAGAGGAAGTTGGGCGCATTTGATATTGTCTCTTTGAACATGCTTACTATTGTTTCCCCCTGTTCGTCTACCGCCAAGCTGTTAGAAGGAGCTCCTTCTTGCCGAAGTTGTCAATGCTCGGGTCTCACAATAAGCAATTTTTGGCGTGAGGGAGCTTTTACAGTTCACCCCACCAATCCAATCCTCACGCTGCACCTGGCAGCGAAGCAAACTCACCTCGACAATGCCGCCCAAGGGCAAAAAACCCAAGGCAACTGAGGGTAAGTAGATTTAACCCTCCCGTCGTCTTCATTCTTTCTCCGTTTTCATCCAGAGTTCCTCTGAGCAGCCCCGGAGCATTTTATCAAATAAAAGCTTACCTCGAGGGGTTCTCACTCTTTTATGGTGCCCAAATAGCTCCAAGACCTTCCCCACCTACGACTGCTCCTAGCACCTCTATATCTACTCCTTCTATCAATACAGCCCACTCCAGAGGCACCAACAGCCAAGCGCCTTCTTGTTCCTCCTCCTCGTCAACAAAGGCAACAATCACAACCACCACAACCCGGGAACTGGCAGAATCATCATCATCTGCCCGCCAACTCTCTCAGTCCAGTCCCTACGACGACGCCCTCTTCCGCGCTGGGGGCACACCACCGCTCTCATCCCTGTCCAAAACCGAGCAGGTTGCCTGGTTATCGGCCCGTGTGGCGCGCCGCTTAGCTGTCCATCCAGCTGGCGGGGGAGTGGGTAGTGTTGGTGTCGGCGGCTTTGGAAGCGGTGGGGGCATAGTAGCAGCCCCTGGGTGGGGTCTAAGCGGGTTTGCGCCGGGAAGTAAGAGCTTCAAGGAGGTCTGGAAGGTGGTTAACGAGCTTGGGCTGCCGCTGCGGGTCGCTCGGTCTCGTTCTACTCTAGGCGAGCAGGATCGAGGTAGAGATCACGATCAAAGGGCTCGTGGGGTTGGAATCCGGACCGGTGTTGAGGGTGAGTTTGAGCGGAGAACCCAGGGCAAGGTGAGGCTGCTTTGTCTTGGTGTCGAGAGTCGGCGGTTCAGATTACTACGTGCCCAGGGTAAGGTTGCTGAGAGTGAAGTCTGGGAGGAGAAGAGCAGGCGGAAAGAAATGGCTGCGCTAAGGAAAGAGTTGTATGGTGGTGGGGTCGGCAAAGAAGGGCGGTTGTTCCTGGACCCAGAGTGGGATGATGTGGTCCCTATTGTGTTGCAGGAGCCGGAGAAGGCGCTCGCGGCGATTGCGTACCCCCATGATTATGCCGAGGGTGAGTTCGTGTCAGAGAAGGGGTTGTGTCTGGCAGGGAGTAGCTGACGCGGAGTAGCTATGGCGTATCTGAGGGCCGTCATGCAAGCGAAGGAGTACTCCCCCCGCTGCCTGCGCCTGACGGAGCACATCATCGGCATGAACCCGGCGCACTACACCGTCTGGCTCTACCGCGCGGCCAACGTGTTCGCCCTCAAGCTCCCGCTTCTCGACGAGATCAAGTGGCTCAACGGTGTGGCGTTTGAGAACCTGAAGAACTACCAGATCTGGCACCACCGCCACCTGCTCGTTGAGAACTACTACCCTTCCATTGCTGACGACGCGGACGCCATCGCCCAGTTTGCGGCCTCTGAGCGCGAGTTTCTGCAGCAAATCCTCGCCGAGGACACAAAGAACTACCACGTCTGGTCGTACCGTTCGTACCTGGTCGGCAAGCTGGGCGTGTGGGGTAGCGAGGAGGAGCGCCGCGCCATCGAGGCCATGATCGACGACGATGTGCGCAACAACTCGGCGTGGTCACACCGCTTCTTCCTCGTCTTCTCGGACCCAGCACATGCCACCCCCGGAGCAGGAGCTACCGAGCCGGACCCGAAGGTACCCCAGGCCATCATCGACCGGGAAGTGGAGTATGCAAAGGCAAAGATACCGCTTGCGCCGCAGAACCAGAGCGGGTGGAATTACTTGCGGGGAGTGCTGGTCAAGGGTGCACGTAGGCTGGCAAGCGTGGAGGACTTTGTGAGCGATTTCGTAAAGGGGTTGGGCGAGGGCGAGGATACCGAAGATGTCCAGAGCACGCATGCCCTGGATTTGCTGGCCGAGATCTATGCTGAGAATGGGGACAAGGATAAGGCGGATCTGGCGCTAAGACGGCTAGGCCAGAAGTGGGATCGGATCCGGATCGGGTACTGGGAGTGGCGGCGGAAGTGTCTTGAAGTCAATGCGTAGAGAGGACGGTGTCTTCCCGGGGGCTTTATGTATTTTTGTTCGATGTTCTGGGTATAGTAGGAAGGGAATGGAGGCTCTGGTGATGAAAAAGGGCAATGGGAATGTCGGTGGCTTTGATTAGGGTTGGTTCTTCCGTTATGTATTGAAGAGGAACATTGTGAGAGCCACTCATTCAGTGCCATTCACCAATCATTGAACCTGTTCGTCTTATATCTTATTGCGTTGACCCTTCGCTGCCCAGATGATCAACATTGTAGCCTCCAGTATAGCGCCCCTGATATATGATCGTGAAACTCCGATTGACTGCATACATGACCCCGAATAAAACCTAATGATCCAGAACCAACACATGCGCCAGATTGACAAAGTGGCCTAATCTTGCCGATTTGCACCTTCAAAAGGCACGGTAGTTGTGGGAAGCTATGAGATATTTCCTGCCATACCTGGCGCCGGGCTTCTCGAGAATTTCCCAGTTCGGTACCAGGATGAAGACGTCGTGGAAGTGCTGCTTGAGGGTATAATCTTCGTTGTCCTTCTTGTTGGCGCCAAAGTAGACGGAGCCGGTAACGGTCAGCATCATCATCATGCGCACGCCGTCGGAGGGACCATGGATATCGAGCATCTTCTGCGGGGCGGCGAAGCGGTAGTCGCTGTTGATGACGTGCACGTCGTAGCCCTCGACGACGTAGTGCACAGCGTTCTTATCCAGCGATAATGATTGCGGCCTGTGCCGCTGCTGCTCCAGCAGTTTTTCCCATTCTTGGGGCGTGGCGACAACCAGCCCGTTGATGCAAATGTCGGCAGGCGGGTGGCCCGCTCTTTCAAACGTCGAGTTGCCGTTTACATAGCCGTAGGCTATCGGCTTGGAATGGTTGATCTGGTTGTAGTACCATTCCACAAAGGCGTCGGCAGCTGGAATGGGAATGAGCAAAAAGGTTCCAGAGGGGGAACGATCCGGTGCCGCATGATGAGGGAGGGATTTCCGTCATGGACTCGGACCGTTGGGTCTTGTTGCTGTCGTACCTTCGATCGAGCACCGGACGTTTGTTTCGCGTTCGGAAGCCATCGATGACGGGGTCTTAAAGAGCTGACGGCCGAGCCGCCGTCTGGTTGCCCTTTGGTTTGCGGTCGATATGCGAAGCTCGGATGGTAGGCTGGTATGCGGGATGCTCGATTTCGACTTCTCAGACCCCAGTGATGCGCGCAAAGTAGTGGTGAGCTTGGAACGGGGAGTTGCAGGACTGATTGTCTGGGTTTCGAGCGTATGGTTCGAGTGTCGGCGTGCAATCGAGGGTTAAGGTGAGTTGAAGACTTCGCTACGGTTTGTAGAGGTTTCGGAAATAGGTGACTTGATGAAGCGAGCAATCTTTAAGCGTCGTGGTTTACTTCGTAGTATGGATCCAAATACAATCTTTTGGTGTAAAAAAGGAATGAGAGAACGTTGAGCGGAGTAAATTGGCGGCCTGCAGCCCTGTAGTTCAGTACAATGTTGAAGTGGGGCCGGACACCCACCAGGCGCTAGCCCGGCACCATGACAATGATGACACACTGGCTCGAGACTGGCTAGCTGCATAACTGCATACATAGATTAGTTTAGTATGCACGTCACGTACACTACGAATTCATGAAAGCTCAAGTCAGCTTCAAGGCCGCCATTCATTTCCCATTGTCCAAGGCGTCCCGTACCCATTTTGAGGTCAGTTAGTAGGATACTGTATATTAGCCAGCTTCCCCGCGGTTTAGCGATACAGTCCGTTGCTTCGTTATTATTTATTGTATCTCGATTACTTAGTGTTTTGTCTCCTGTTTGTGTTTATTCCTTAACCAGATACTCCTCGATATCCTTGTCCTCCTCCTCTTCTTTAGTCTCCCGTAGTCGCTGTTCTTCAACCTCCAGCATCTTCTTGATCATCTCACGCTGTCTTCTTCTCGCCTTTTTACCCCAATCGGGCCCGGATGCCTTTGCATCGTCTTCATCGTCAGTGTCCTCAGGGACCTCGACCCTTCCACGCAACTCGTTGGGTGATATTTTGGCCTTGGCTGCCGCTTCCGACTCGGCAGCTTCTTGTTCGTGCGACTTCATTTGAGCGCGTGCGCCAAGCTTGATCAGGTACGGCCTCAGAAGCAGGTCTATGCCGGCCGTGTCAGAATCTCTTTCTATGAGGGAATAATGCGGGATCTACTTACAGAAGCCAGCAATAATCACCAAGCGAATCCATTTCTCCGGTGTCAAATCGGCAAAGGTGGCCTTCAGGTTCGTTGAGAAGCGGTTGCCCACTGTCGAGGCGATGTTGACGATGCCATCCATCCCGAGAGACTGAGGTATATTGAAGAGAGGCCTCACACTTCTGGGACCCGAACAATAGCGGTTGGCAGAAGACTGAGGTATTTTGCAAAGGCAAGAAGAGACAAAGCAAAAACATGGACCGAATGAAGTGGACAAGATCCAATTCCGTCTGCGCGAAAAATCCCGTTACGTCGCTGATACGCCAAGCCAAAACCCCACCATGGGGCTCTGCTCTGCCGGCAGCCTCGGCAGGGGTAGATGCTTAAAATTGGAACCTTCTTTTTTCTTTTGTCTGGGAATTGTACGGAGTACAGTACTGTATTGTACATACAGGACATATCAATCAGGCGTTGATAGTACAGATTGCAAGCTCAACAAATACTATAACCGGTTCAATCAACTTAGGTACCTAGCTAGATTGCTGGGCACGGGAATAGTCGGTTGAGCATCAATCACGATGGTCATTTTGAGATTTTAGACTTTAGGATCAATCAAAGTTGGAACTTTGAGTGGGAGAATTGAGAAACCCCTAAACCGAGATTGGAACTAGGTAATTTAGCTTTGTCGCCTTCTAATTAGTTGCGCACTCTAAATCAGGACGCGCTTGAACGCGTTCCTGACGCGTGACATCAAACCACCATCAGTTCGACCACACATCATGGCTGATGCTGAAGACGAGGGGGTACGAGAGGTGAGCAACTTTTTCTCAATCCGTTGTATGTTGTTCATCACAAGATGCAACACAATTTCGCAACATGTGACTAACAAACCCCAAAACCAGCGCCTCAAAGAGGCCCTCTGGTTCACCATTGGCAAGATGGTAGATGAAGAGTCGATCCGGCGCAATCGCAACGTTACCCCGCAGTTCATTGGCGCCCTGACTGCAATGGTTTGGCAACAGATAGGTACGTGACCAAAAGCCGCACCACTTACACAACGATTGTTTGCAACAATCTCCAAGATATTTCATCCTGTTTTGTTTCGCCTACTAATGCAATCTCCCAGAAAATGTCGCCATGGATTTGGAGAGCTTCAGCCGCCACGCCGGCCGCAGCACCATCACAACCGACGACGTACTACTCCTAGCGCGGCGCAACCAGGACTTGCACTCCATGATCAAGGATGTCGTGGACCGCGGCAAGGCTGCCAAGGCGAGGGCAAAGGTCAAGGGCAAGGGAAGGTAGCAGATTGACTGCGTTGAAAAGGAACCCTGAAGGTGGGAAGCGAGCGCTGTCCGCAGCCGGGGAGTTAGGCGTTCTGGTCAAAGGGCGTAAATCTGCCTATTCCTCCTTGTTTGCAGTAATTGACAATGCGTAATGAATCATGACACTACAAGTTACGAACACAGTTAACGACGCAAATTCATCGGTGGTATCCCGTTCCTGTCCCCTGAAGAGAACATCTAACTCCACTCCCCACCTCTCTTGACTGCCTCTTTGACAGTCCATTCCTCCTCGGTATACTTGAACCTCTCGGCAAGCAGCATCATCAAACTCCACGCCTCCCCCTGGACCACTGTGAGGAGTAGTTCCAGGCCCAGCATGTTCACCAGCCCCCTCCCCGGAATCGCTCCTCCTCCTATCATCCACTCGACGGGCCGCTCATGCACCCCCTCCAGCGACAGACCCAACCGCGCCATGTACGACCTTGCCAGGGGCAGCCACGCCATGCCCGCAAAGGACGTCGTGAGCAGGTGTGCCGGCGCGATAGCCAGCACGCTCGTGGCGAGTACGGCCGGCAGCCGCGTGAGCATGTTCTCGCGGTACGCGGGGCATTCCAGCTGATCTGCTGAGCTAACCCCTGGTCGGCCCCCGCTGTCCGCTATGTTCGGGCGGAGCTCGGCGGACCAAAAGTCAGGAGTGTTGGCATTGATGGCGGTGTTGCCGGAACTATTTGTATTAGGGGCGTTGGTGTTGTCCGCGGCGGTAGAAGCGTGTTGCGGGTCCGGCATGGGCTCAGAGGCTTCAAAGTCAAAGCTGATGAGCCTGGTACCAATAATTTCGGCTTCTTCGTCGTCGCTGGCAAACTCGTCTGGGCCGGTGGCCGCGTAGCTTGGGACGGGACCGGCTGTAGCGTTGGCGCGGGTGTTTGGGCTGCGGAGAGAGACAGTGCTTTGTCGGCGATGGGAAGGCGGGGGGCCGCTGGAGGAAGGGGAAGATAGTGGGTCAAAGATTTCGAGCGGCTCATCAGTCCTGTATTCAATGGCCATATCTGCGCCGGACTGCTCAGTCACCCTATCACCGGGCTGTTTACTCTTACTTGTGTTCTGGGGATGGGGTAGTAAGCTGTATATCTTGAAGCGAAGGGTTCGGGTAATGAGGCTGTATGCCTTGGTGTACAGGTAGAAGCCCGCAAAAGGTGCTAGGCCCACGGCAAAGGTGCTGGCCCACTGGAGAAGGCACCCCGGACCAAACGAATCGGGAGCCGGGGGAAGCGGGATGAGGGATATGCTTGTTCCAGGGACGAAGAATCGCCAATTAGGGAGCAGGTCGTTGAGCGGAATGATGCCCATCCGCTGAAAGACTGTGTAGGCGGCAAGGTGAAGGCGGATGTATGAGGACATGTATCGAACCCTACCCCTAAGTCAACAAGCGAAGAAAAATAAAAAGGAGGATATCCTTACACTGGGTATTCTCTAGAAGCCGGGAACGAGAGCTGTTCCAAAGCTATCCTCGCTACAAATGACGGCAAGCCGCCGAGGAAATAAGAGGTGAGAGACTGCCGTTTCCAGACAAGCTGGAACATGCCGTAGAAGGTGGCATGGGAGAATTCTTTGTATAACTGAAAAGTCAGTATTGGGAGCTCGGTATGATAAAGGGAGATGGGCGCTCACTAGAATGCGTTTTCTCATGCCGTTAACACCCCAGAGGGATGCCGTCTCGAGCACCCCTCCAACCAGCAGCAGCCTTTGGCCAATGCGGTCCTCGTACTGATGGTGCCTAAGAGCTGCCTCGGCCTGTGCATCGGGTACGCCATTCTCGGGCTCGGCGACGCCAATGACCTCCATCACCTCATTATGAGACCGTATGACATCCCTGATAATGCGTTTGGTCTCGGGGTTGATGGGGCGACCTCGCTCATCGTACATTTGCTGGTAGCCGAACAGGTTTGCTGGGCCCTCGCCCGGAACCACATCATCGTATGGTGAGCGACCCTGCGGAGCCCGTTAGATGGCTGCAATGGTATTCAGCGATACAGCATTTCAAGCCTACAAGCGCTTGTGAAGTCAAAGGGTCCAATCTGCCCATTTTGGAAGATTATTTCACCCGTAAAGCGGAGGAATTTCTGTAATACAAGGTAGTATTTCGATATCAGTGCGCATCACGTCACCATGCTGAGTATAAGGCGGACTAGGATAAGTCGTTGTCGTGCTCTTAGGTAGTCTTTACTTTTTGCCCTGGTTGAGACTTGAGAATGCAGGGAGGCGACAAGTGCAGTTCAAGTTGGAGGTAAATACAGTATAAAGCAGAGTACACCCGGTAGCACGCACTGTAGACCATGCGTCGCCAAGCTACGCTAAGATAACCTTATAATTTCCTCTTATCGTCCGATGCAAATTGACGGCCCAGGAAAAAAAAAGAGGGATCGGGTCAGGAAAACGAAAAGCGATTCGAGATCTCGGTATATCGCCCACCATAGGCCATGGCGACGAGACAAACAACGAAGACAACGTTCGAGGTTGAAAATGTTATCCAGCCCATCTTCACGGGAGGAGCTGTGGGACTTGACAATGGCGCAAGGATACTTGCATCGACGCTGGGCGAGGCCGCCGTTCTCACCGAGCTGACTACGGGGAAGCGGCTGGTCGAGATTGAGGGAGACGGCGAGCCAATTTCGACGCTGACGAGTATGTGGCTCGCATTTCAGGTCTTTGTGCGGAACCGGGGTTGTGCTAACATGCCCTTCAGTCACACCTTCGGCATCCCATCTAATAGTCTGCTCCCGCTCCCTAACAATGCGCATCTACTCCCTCAAGGTGTCGCCCACATTCGATTCCGTCGAGGCGACCCTCGTGCGGACATCCAAGCCTCATGCTACGCCGGTTGTTGTACTTGCTGTGGACAAAACCAGCACCCTCATGGCAACGGGCGCAGCCGACGGCGCAATCAAAATCTGGGATATTGTTGGCGGCTACGTTACCCACACAGTCAGCGGACCGAGCGTTCTCGTATCGGCGCTGCACTTCTTCGAACTAGCTCAGACAGCCGACGACTCGGTGTCTGGGCGGAAATCAAAGAAGGGCTCACGGAAGAGCCAGGGCGACGAGAACCAGGTTCAGGGCGAGTCCAAATTCCGGCTTGCATGGGGTACACAAGATGGCAAGATTCGCATCTTTGATCTCCACAAGCGCACTACCACCCCTGTCTACGCCGATGCAAAAAAGAGGAAAGAGGCACACGAGTCCAATGTCCAGAGCATAGAGTACTCGCCAGAGCAGCATGCTCTACTGAGTGGCAGCAGGGACAAGACCATGACCTTATGGCTATGGCGAGATAACGCATGGCAAGGTACGGCTATGCTGCGGCACGAGCTGGTCGAGTCGATCGGCTTCCTTAACGACGGCAGGTGGATGTACTCGGCTGGGACAAGTGGTCTTGTGAGAATATGGGACACAACTACCCGCCACGAAATTACAACGAAACGAGACGCCAAGTCAGAGGCCGAGTCAATATTGTCCGCAATCTGTCTACCTCAAAGGAACCTCATCGTATGCGCCCAATCTGATTTTACCCTGGCGCTGTACCGCGTGCCCTCACCAGCAGACTTGACTTCCCAGTCAGGGGTTTCAATGGAGCCTTTTTGGAGGATATCCGGCACACACGATGAGATCCTCGATCTGGCATATGTGCTACCGGATCAGTCCATGATGGCGCTTGCCACAAATTCGGAGGATATCAGGCTTGTTTCTGTCTCGGATGCAAAATCTCAGCCTAATTCAGAGGAAGGCGGCGTCTACTTCGGGCATGACGTTGCTTTGTTGAAGGGTCATGAAGATATAGTAATGTCTCTGGACGTTGACTGGTCGGGGCATTGGGTTGCCAGCGGAGCAAAAGACAATACGGCCCGGTTGTGGCGCGTTGACCCTGCAACTGGGTCCTACGAGTGCTATGCAGTTTTCACTGGCCACTTAGAGTCAGTGGGTGCTGTTGCTCTTCCAAAGGTGGTCCCTCCAGAGAACTCTGAAGCTTTCAAGGACCCCCTAAATCACCCGCCGGCTTTCTTGATCTCCGGATCCCAGGACCGATTCGTTCAGAAGAGGGAGATCCCGCGGCAGTCGCAAAAGTCCAAAGTGTCTTCGAGTCTCAAGCGAATGGCTCATGACAAAGACATCAACGCGCTGGACGTTAGTCCTTCGGGTCGATTATTCGCTTCGGCGTCGCAGGACAAGACAGTAAAGATATGGGATGTCGAAAGTCTCGAAGTGCAAGGCATCCTCAAGGGACACAAGAGGGGTGTCTGGACAGTCCGATTCGCGCCCCTCCACACTCCGGCTATCCAGGGCGAGCAGGGCTCGGTTTCAGGAAGGGGTGTCATCCTCACGGGAAGCGGCGACAAGACGATCAAGCTTTGGAATCTTTCAGATTACACATGCCTAAGGACCTTTGAAGGTCACTCTCACAACGTCCTCAAAGTAGCGTGGTTGCACATCCCAACCGAAGAGACGGCCAAAAAGCGGATACAATTCGCCAGCGCAGGCGCCGACAGCCTGGTCAAGGTGTGGGACGCCAATCTTGGCGAGGCCGAATGCACGCTGGACAACCATGACGACAGGCTCTGGACCTTGGCCGTCCATCCAAAGACCAACACCATCGTATCAGGGGGTAGCGACTCGAAGGTCACTTTCTGGAAGGACACAACCGCGGAAACGCAGGCGGCCGCGACATCAGCGGCGCTCAAGCTCGTCGAGCAGGAACAGGAACTAGAGAACTATATCCATGCGGGCGCATATCGCGATGCCATCGTCCTGGCGCTGCAGCTCAACCACCCAGGTCGGCTGCTCAACCTGTTCACGAACGTGGTTACGACAAGCACGCCAGAGGAAGGCAGCTTATCCGGGCTCAAAGCGGTTGATCAGGTGCTTGCCAACCTGTCCGACGAGCAGATCTTTCTGCTGTTGCTCAGACTCCGGGACTGGAACACAAACGCCCGCACGGCTCCCGTGGCGCAGCGGATTCTCTGGACGCTCGTCAGGAGCTACCCGGCCGGCAAATTCTCCAACCTGTCAGTCAAGGGGGCCCGGGGCCAAAAGAGCCTAAACGAGGTCCTAAATGCGCTCAGGGTGTACACGGAAAGGCATTATAAACGAATTGAGGAGCTCGTGGATGAGAGTTACCTGGTCGAGTATACGTTGCAGGAGATGGACAGCCTGGCGCCATCATTGGATGCGTTAAACGATGGAGATGCTGTGATGACTGAATCGTGATCAGCGATATCAGGGGCTGCGGTATTTTCACCTGCATGGAATGACAGAGTCAAGTCATGCGTAGATTCAAGACGTCATATAGTGAAAGAGAATAAAGAGAATCTAGGCTTCCTGGACGAAACAAGTATCAAATGTTGCTGGTAGTGCCCAGGGGTTAGCCACATTGATATTACACGGTAACGACGGTAAGATGTTACATTTGGATACAGATATGTATGTATTGTACATACAGTACGTAGAATCGTGGATCGCCCAAGCTTATGTGGGGCTGTCAATTGGATAAGTGCAGTTGAGGCTTGGCCAGCATCGTCCTCGAGAAATTTCCCCATCAACAACAACACGACGATCGTCTGCCACAAGATCAGCCAGGTACTGTGACCGCTGCCATCAATACCCAGGAATGTCTAAACGGCAAGCATCAGAGGCTTTCGAAGATCTCTCGGGCGTTGACTCGCCGGCATCCAAGAAGTCGAGATTTGACGACTACAATAAGAGCCTGACCCCGGTCAGCGCAAACGGAAACGGCGACGAACAGAGCGAATCCGCGCATCCAAATGGGCTGGGAAATGTGGAAGATGGAGAGACGGACCGTTACTCTGATGATGACGAGACGGACGAGAGGGCACCCATCAGGCAGTCAGCGCCGACGGCAGGCTACGACGACCTTTACCTAGACACGATCGACCGCAATGTCCTCGATTTTGATTTCGAGAAGCTCTGCTCCATCACCCTATCCAACATCAACGTCTACGCATGTCTAGTATGCGGGAAGTACTACCAGGGCCGAGGCCCCAAATCGCACGCCTACTTCCACGCGCTCGACGAGGACCACCACGTCTTCATCAACATGAGCACCCAGAAGGTCTATGTGCTGCCCGAAGGGTACGAGGTCATGAGCAAATCCCTCGACGACATCAAGTACGTGTCAGATCCGCGGTACACACGGCAAGAAGTGGCCGAGTTTGATCGCGTACACCGCACATCCTGGACGCTCCAAGGGAAGGAGTATACCCCTGGCTTTGTGGGAATGAACAATATTAAGGAGAACGACTACCTCAATGTCATTGTGCAAGCCCTCTCCCACGTCTCGCCCTTGCGAAACTATTTCCTTCTTGAAGACTTTAGTTCCTCACCGGAGCTTGTCAAGCGGGCGTCGATCCTCTTTCGCAAGATCTGGAACCCGCGCGCCTTCAAGTCACATGTCTCTCCCCACGAACTCCTCCAAGAAATCTCCCTGCGATCCAACAAGCGATTCACTTTGACCGCCCAATCTGACCCTGTCGAGTTCCTCTCCTGGTTTCTCAACAACCTGCACCTCGGCCTCGGTGGGTCCAAAACCAAACCCGGCTCGAGCGTAATCCAGCGCATCTTCCAGGGCAAACTTAAGGTCGAGTCGCAAGCCATCACGGCGCGGGCGGACGCGTTGGACCGCCTGCGTTTCGAGGAAGCGGCCGAGGTGAAGGTGGAAACGGCCCGCTTCCTCCTCCTGACGCTCGACCTGCCGCCCGCGCCGCTCTTCCAGGACGAGCAGGAGCGCAACATCATCCCGCAAGTGCCCTTAACCACCATCCTGTCCAAGTACAACGGCGTGACGGCGCAAGAGCTCAACGCGCAGCGCCGGCGGTACCGCCTGCTGCACCCGCTCCCGCCCTTTCTGGTCCTGCACGTCAAGCGCTTCAGCAAGAACAAGTTCGTCGCCGAGCGCAACCCCACCATCGTCACTTTTGACCCGAAAAACCTCGACCTGTCGCCCTACGTCGAGCCCGACCCGGCCCACCACCCCCCGGGGGAGCCCATCTGGTACGACCTCGTCGCCAATGTGGTGCACGAGGCGGTGCGCGCAAAGGAGGACGTGGCCGACAGCGCCGTCGGCGAGGAGCGCAAGACGTGGAAGGTCCAGCTGCGCGACAAGGCCACCGACGAGTGGGTCGTCGCGCAGGACCTGTTTGTGGACAAGATCCGGAGCGAGCTGTTGTACCTCGGCGAGACGTACCTGCAAATCTGGGAGAGGAGGAGGGGGCCGCCGCCGTCGGCTGGAAAGGGAAAAGGGAAGGGGTAAAAGAGAGAGGGAAGGAGACGAGACGGGTGACCAGCGTGATGAGACTGATGTAGCTAGGAGAAGGACGGGAGAGGGGAGATACCAAGATTTTGTGTCAAAGATACCAATGGAATGTGAATTTGCAGTGAGCTGGTTGGCAAATCACCAACGTACAAAAGTGCCACATTCGATTATCCGCGATTCCCGGACATGATCTGTTTAGACAGCGATCATTCAACTGCGCGGCTGCTGGAAAGCTTCCCACCTACTACGGGGTAGTAGTGGTTGTTATACATCTGGTGACACTAGATTTACACACGCTTACACGTCCGATCATCCCACCCTCGGAAAGTCCCATCCAGTCATCCGCCATCCGCTCATTCCACCAGTCCATCCAAGACGATGGAGCTGCCCATTAGGACGCCGAATCATGAGCCATCAAAGCAAACAGCATGCCTTTCCGCTTTCCCTTCGCCTTTCATCCGTTCTTGTTGGTTTGATTGGGGGAAAAGGATTAGAAACACCACTGGCTCAGTCAGATTACCCCGATTTAGGTCATGCTGAGAATTCTCATTGTGCAATGCTTGCTGATGTGGTACTATACATACGCGGCAGAAAACTACTGCAGTGTTTCCTTACGTCGTTATGAGGCGGTTCCATTATTTCCGTTTCCATAACAAGGGGACCGGGGAATAAGACCGCTCGCCGCTTGCTGAGTTGCCGGAAGGTTATGTGTTTAGGAGGCTTTTTGGGTGTCCCCCTGCGGCTGCGACTGTGCCGCCTGCTGCTGCTGCTGATGGTGATGATGCTGCTTGTTTGGACGCTTATCGCCGTGGTGATGGTTATTCGCCTTCTCCCGCCGCGACTCCTCAATCGCTGTGCGCTGCTGGATGCTCTCATCGTGGCTCTTCCACTCAAGCTTTGTGTCAGGGGGAAAAGACAGTATCCGTCGCATGGTTTCACTGTCGGTCAAGTAAGCAGGTGAACGGGGGCTGCTTCAGACATGAGGAATGAAACATACCGGATCTTGAGGACCCGCTGCCCGTTCGCTCGCGCCCAGATGCTGAGAATGTCCTCGCCGTTCCGGACACTCAGAACGGCTCCGCACACTTCCTCACTGGCCTCGCCGAACTGGTCGCCAATGATGGCAAACAGCAGGTCCTCCCAGTACCGATCCGCCACTCCCTTTCGCAGACGTACTACCCACTTCCCTCCATTCTTGTTCTCTTCATCCTCCCATATAGGACGAATCCCTTTCTTAAAAAGGTGATAGTCCGATACCAGCGGTAGTGTCGACGGTCGCTTCAGGTGCTGGTAAACCTTGAAGAAGTGCTCAACCGTCTCGACGGTGGCGATGGGGTGGAGCGTCTTTTCGTACTCGATGATTCCGTTCGCCTTTGAGATGGGTGGCCGGAACCAAAAGACCCAGCTGTTTCGCAGCTGGTGAGTTGCAGGGGCCGACCCTCCCGTCGGCTGGGTAGCTGCCTTAGCTGCATCGGCCAGCGAGGCGTTAGACGCCGGCTTACCGATAGCCTTGCCAGACAGGCCGCCCTCCTTTGCCGATTTCTCAGCAGTTGGCGTCTTCGCGGCAGCACCCAGAGCCGATTCGAACGGATTCCCGGGCGACTTTGGCGTCTTGGCCGAGCCGAACGAGGCGAAGGCACCAGAGCCCAGGCCGAAGGCGCTGGATGCACTAGTAGTGGGCGACACCAGACTGCCGCCTGGCGTTGTTAAGGAGCCGAAGGGGTTCTTTCCCAGCGATGAGCTGTCACCGCCAAATCGCTTGAAGGAAGGATTTCGTCCCGACGGACTGTCGCCTTGTCCGGAACCTGACGTCGAAAGGGAGAGCTTGCTCGAGCTACAGCAGAACAACAGATTAGAATCCGAGAGCTATACCGTCATTTACTATGGTAAGACGGTCAACACTCACTTGGCACGGCGACTCCATAGATTATCCATGAAGAAGTCGGAAACCGAAACTCGATTGGGATATGGAAATGAAATAAAGCCGAGGCCGTCAGGTAAGGGAAGCACCAGGAGCACCAAGAGGCGGACGGCAACGACGAAATCAGGATGTCTTGGTCGGCAGAGGAGCGGAGAGATCAGCGCCTTCCGGGACTAACAGAGCGCTCGTGTAGTGACAGCAGACGCGGGCGCAACGAGCCGTAGACTATTCAAGCTTTCAGGTGAAGTGGTTTACGGCGGGCGTTCTTCGGTATTGAGAGGGGATCGTGGGAATCGTGGGTCAGGGTTAGGTTCGATTTGGTTGTGCCAATGGTTTCTGAGATGTAGCTGGTATCAATTATAGGTGGCTGGAATTGCGCTCTAAAACGGCTGTCCGGAAGATCAGGTGTAGTAGGCACACTAAAGTCGAATGGAGAGATGGGATCTTTTGTATGTCGGTTCAAGAGTGAAAAGACAAAACTTGAGGGCAAAGCCAGGTTAGTGGCGGGTCTCTCAACTCCACTGAGGTACGACCAAAAGACCCATGACTGGCTTCGGCAGGCCACTGAGCTGGCCCGTGCGAGCAAAGACAGGCCACTAAGATGCCGACGTTACGGGCGGTGAGAGCTGTCCAAACTCCAAAGTGCACGGCCCGGGTACAAGAGGATTGTCAGTCGACAAGCTCCAGATTTTTGCTCTCTTTTCCTCTTCACAAATACCAAACAGACCACAACTCAAATCATCGCCAGCCTGCCATCAAACTGCCCTACGCTGCTGGCGATTCCGAACGTGTGTCGAGATCAACTCTCTCAATGCCCTTGTTTAAAACCATCATCACGAGAGCCCCATTTGCGCGGCCGTCCATGATGCGATGATGACCTGAAGCAAGTCTGGACATTTCAAAACTTATAACTCCTTTCTGGTGCCACGCAGATGAGGAATAGCGACGAAAGCATCCCGGGACTTAGGGTAGGTAGATTGTGCGGCGTGCTTCTGCCCTTGTGTACTGTACGTCTGCTCTTTTTTTGTGCGTTCTATTGTCCCCATTGCATTGATGACCTCCAACACTCCGGTAATCCGACTCAGCAACGACAGACCTCTGCCCTCTCTTGTGCCGGTTGAGGTTTGCAACTCGTGGGTTGAGCTTGTGGATACCACGGCTATAACTCTGAGCCTCCCCTCTACTCGTCGTTGGTTCATAGCCCTTGGTCAGGCCATGTTGAGGGCTAACGGTCATGGGCGCAGGGTTGTCCTCGTCGTCCTGACACGCCGTTTGTCTCGAGTGAAGACGCTGTCTCAAGCACGGAAGTCAGTGGCTTTGTCGAACAGAGCCAAGCCGGACGGCGGCATGGACACACGTAGCCCGCGTCTAGCATTGCACGTCGATATCCATATCCTGATAGAGGCAAGCAAGATAGTTGTCCATTTGTAAATACAGAAGCACGTTTTCTACCTACCAGGCGATCAAGTGGGGTTTCGGCCGGTCACCTTGTCTAGAAAAGCAAAGCTTCCTGCGGTATCCGTCTTCACCGGTGCGAATTGACAGACGAAACAGACCGCCACACATAGTTCCGGGTACGCTACCACATGACTGAGGCTCACCAATCACGCCGGACCGTCCCTAGGTGTGGCGGCGCCTCAAGCCTGCCGCTGACTGGCTCGCTAGGCTCAGCACGGAATCGATTCCTTCGGCTAAATACTCTGGGCTCCTGGTGTATTCACATCTCAGAGTTCACTGTATGACTGTCAAGCTGGTTTTGACTTTTGAGGTCAACGTAGGCGCTTGTACCTGGTCAGCGCATAAGCCAATATATGCGATGTATTCTCAGGCCCAAGTCTGGGTTGTAGGTCATTAACAGTTGAGAGAGCCTATTACGTGTTGGGCTGTTGCTGATCTAGAAGAAGTCTCCAGATAGAACCAAGCCGGCTCCTGATGAATAGGTCTCTTCTCTGCTGGTTTGACATCAGATAGTCCGTTGTCGAGTTTTTCCACAAAAGTTAGGGTTGGGGTCCTGTGTGTCCTACTCTCCTCCCGTCCTCGCCGTAAGCCAAACATGCAGCTGCCGGGCCCACATTTTCGGTCCCGCGTGTAAGTGGATTCGACTTACCCCACGAAACACGAGCTCACCTGCTGCGTGCGGTACGCCTACCGTAGAAGGTGGGGTTGCTGCTACCGCACAGCGCAGTTGTAGATAAAGAGAATTCAGATCCAACTCTCAGTTCAGGTCAAGTGCCCGGTGCTGGCATTGGAACGCTGGCCGCGTTTCCCCCTCCAAAGTGTCATACTGTATATCCATCTGCTGCGGCGTGGTTGACAAAAGGTCTTTTCGTTTACTTTTCCCTGTCTTATTGGCTTGTTCTGAAGGGACGGCTCCAGTGCCGGATTCTGTCCTATCTCAGGTTGTTATAGTCCCAAATGGGCGAATCCCTCCCAAGCTTCTTGCAATTGCCTCCCGAGGCCCTCAAAGACCACGCAATGGATAAAATTACCGACAAGATCGCGGCTCTGCCCGCAGACTCCAACTACTTTTCTCTCGAATTCTTTCCTCCAAAGACGGCAATGGGCTTCTCTAACCTCCGAGACCGGCTCGACCGCATGGCAAGAGCACTACGGCCCCTCTTTGTTAACGTCACCTGGGGAGCAGGCGGTTCGACGGCCACCAAGTCCCTTGAGCTTGCCGAGATTTGCCAGCGGGAGCTGGGGCTCACGACATGTCTGCACCTCACCTGCACCAACATGAGCCGCCGCTTGATTGACAAGGCGCTCGATGACGCAAAGGCTCTGGGGATTCGCAACATCCTTGCCCTGCGAGGTGACCCGCCCAGGAGATCCGAGTATCGCGACAGCAACGAGCCCGAAGAAGACGAAGCGGAGGAGGAGTTTGCTTGGGCCGTTGACCTGGTCCGCTACATCCGCAAGACCCACGGCGACTACTTCTGCATCGGCGTCGCCGCGTATCCCGAGGGCCACGCCGACGAAAGCCACCCTCTAGGCCAGAGCCTGGAGCACGATCTGCCCTATCTGGTTGAGAAGACGCAGGCAGGGGCCGACTTTATCATGACGCAACTGTTCTTCGATATTGAGGCCTACAAGCGGTTTGAGCAGACTTTGCGAGAGCACCCAAGCGGGGCATTCAAGGATATTGTCATTGTCCCTGGCCTCATGCCGATTCAGAGCTACCAGATGATCAAGAGGACTACAAAGTTGAGCCACGCCAAGATACCGGATGCCCTGATGGCGCGGTTGGATGCGGTCAAGGGAGATGACGAAAAGGTGAAAGAGGTGGGGGTGGACATCATTAGTGAGATCATCGAGCAGATCAGGGAGATAAAGAGCAGGACCGAAGGGTCCCGGGGTTTCCATTTTTACACCCTCAACCTGGAAAAGGCAGTGTCGTTCATCGTAGAGCGGACAGGCTTGATATCTCCAACCACACCCACGGAGGGCCAGACAGTCATTACTCAAGATCCCCTTCCTGACCTGAGGCTTCTGCATGTAAACGGATCGACCCCTGAGCAGTCGTCGCACCCGTCCAGACGGAAGGCTTCGATCGGATCTGACCCCCGTGATCGAGTCATTGTGCAAAACAGGTCCGCTTCACACCCCGACTGGGAGGCCACGCCGCTCGAGGCTAGTGTTCCTGCTGGACCCATCAACTCAAGAGCAAACACGCTCGCCATATCCGAAGGGGAGGGGGTGCTGGGCCGAGAAGCCACATGGGACGATTTCCCGAATGGAAGATGGGGCGACGCTCGATCGCCAGCCTATGGACAGATCGACGGCTACGGCGTCAGTCTACACGTCACGGTCGCTCAAGCACGGCAACTATGGGGAAGCCCGAAAACGACTGAGGATATTAATAACATCTTCATCCGGCACCTTAAAGGCGAGCTGTCGTCTATCCCATGGAGCGAAGAGGGATTCAGCCCCGAGACCGAGAAGATCAGGGACCAGCTGATGGCCATCAACTCGAAAGGCTGGTGGACACTAGCCTCGCAGCCTGCCGTCAACGGCCTTCGGTCGAGCGACCCCACCTTTGGCTGGGGTCCGCAGAACGGCTTCGTCTTCCAGAAAGCCTTTGTCGAGTTCTTCCTGCCGTCAGCCGACTGGAAGATGCTGGTGGAGAGGCTGAAGCGGCCTGAGATGAAGGACGTTATCTGCTTCTATGCAGCCAACATGGCGGGCGACTTTCTCAGCTCAGATACAGAGCGGTCGGCGACGGATGCGGATGGGGTGCAGTACCAGGAGGCGAGCACAAATGCCGTCACTTGGGGCGTGTTCCCCGGTAAGGAAATTGTCACGCCGACCATCATCGAGGAGGTCAGCTTCCGCGCATGGAGCGAGGAGGCCTTTGGGATCTGGGGCGAATGGGCCAAGATCTATCCCAAGGGTTCGGAGAGCGAGAGGTTTTTGGAGAAAGTGCGGGCTGATTCATGGCTGGTGAATATCATTCATCACGATTTTGTCAATAGCGATGCGCTGTGGGAGTTGCTGCTCACTTAAGATCTGCCATGGTTTGGTACAGCCGGTGGATAGGTTGAGTGAGCGGGCTATGGCGGTAATAGAGTTTGGAAATTCACGGTTGTATTCCAGAGTTAGTGAATGTCATACATAGAGAGGGCAAGCAGGCAGCCGTAGTGATGGGCAGATATTTATGAATATCAGCAGCGACTCGAGATGAGATCAACTGATCAGAATCCAATGCCTACATCACCAGCATTCTCGTCCCGGATACTTGAGCATCCGCATTCCATATACTACTAGCACATCCCTTTCCACTCCAATACAGAGAGGGGTAAGGAGGGTGATCGCACATACATACTCAGAAGTCTAAGAACCAAGGAGGATACTTGGAGTACTCCTACACATCTTAACTTGCTTCGTAAGCTTACACAGCGGAAGGAGTCTGGACATTACTGTTCATTTGCCGTTTATTCGTGGAGGGGTGACTAGAACTAGTAGTAGAATACCTCAGACCCCAGTAGTAAAATAAACGGCCTCAGGTCTTTGTTTGGGTATCCGATCGCGGCATTGCCAGAGAAAAGACACTTGGATCCCTATAGCAGGAAAGTCCCGTAGACCGAACGGAAAAGAGAATTGACCAGGGAACTTGTCGCATAGTCCGCCGTTGTCGAGAGGTGATGATTCCTCTGAATAAGCTGGGTCGATTGGGTGAGAATGGCGAGAATGGTGCGGCAAGGCGCTCAAGGAGTACAGCTGCCTCCTCAAATTTGGCCCCACAAGAATGATTCCCGAAGATTTTCACCCGAGTGCTATTGCCCATATCGGAAGCACTGATGGATGCCGAGTTGTGAGAACGTCAGGTCGAAAGCGAGTCTGAGGATCAGAGGACGAAACGGAAGCCGTAACTCAGTGGCGAATTCAATCCGGTAACTGTTCCTCTCAGACTCAACTCGAGGCTTTCGTGTTAAAGCCGGACCCATCTCGACATATTATGCCCCCGAACCGAAAGACAAAGGAAAAGGGGAAACTGCGGGCAGAAACTAGCCCGCAAGAAGACGCCTGCCGAGAGCTTTACCAACCCCGATGCCGTAAGCTAGCTTTTGTAAGCCGCCTCGTACGATAGCCTCCCTCCGAGCCAGAAACCTATTATGCCCGAAGAAGACTAGAAAAAGCCAATAACCGACAGATCTAAAAGCAGCCCAAACAAAATGGAATGCGGAGAGCGGTGGAAGTAGAGTCATTCCAAACCTGGGTTAACCAGCAGCGGGGTTAAACTGCGAATGAACAGTTAGCAGAACGATCCTTGTTGAGGCAAGCAGCCGACTAAGGGGGCTGGACTTGAACTAACCGGCTGATGACAACCTCGCCGAGGCGCGCCCAAATTTCCCCGCCAAGGAAATCCGCAATCACCGCCAGTATCGTCGATGATGCCGACACAAAATGCACTAACTAACCCAGCGTAGGAGCAGCTGTACGCTCCAAGAAGAGGGTAAAAAAGAAAATCCACCAACCCAGCAGGCATGATACGGGAAGAGATAGTAGGGAGCTGAATGGGCTCAGCAATCGCCCGCATCATCCCAAGCATCCAACTCAGCATTGAAATCGATGTCCCCGCCACCATTGCCGTCGGCGAATCCGTACATCGCTGCCGCGAAGTTGCCAGTGTCGGCGGGATACTCCATCTTTAGGGTGGGATCAAACAAGGTGGTCGCCGCCGACGACACACCAACAGCACCAGTGATGGTAGTGGTAGAAGTGGGGGTGGGGGCGTCAGAGGCCGAGGCCGGGGTGGTGGCGTCATGGTAGTAGTTGGTATTGTTGCCGTGGTTGGCTGCGGTAGCAGTGGTGCTGGTAGCAGTGGTCGGGGGGCTGCCGGAGAGGTCGACAAAGGTGGCAGTGGACAAGTCCGGGACCGTGCCGCGCGAAGCCGAACCTGCATACGAGCCTGTATTCAGCATGGTGCCGCCTGCTGCTGGGGCGTTGGTGGTCAGGGCCGCGGTGAAGCTGGCCGCCGTGTAAGAGGGAGTGCGCATACCGTTGGCCGCGCCAGAGACGGCGACAGACTTGGACGACGAGGCCATCGCAAGAGAAGAGCGGGCAGGAGTGCCGGTGCCGGGAGCGGGCTTAGCCCAGGCGGATCGAGGGAGAAGCTCTCCAGGGTTTCTACGCGGCGTCTCTTTG
This sequence comes from Canariomyces notabilis, assembly GCF_033297395.1. Lineage (NCBI taxonomy): Eukaryota > Fungi > Ascomycota > Sordariomycetes > Sordariales > Chaetomiaceae > Canariomyces > Canariomyces notabilis. Next base: position 439,281 of record NW_027041847.1, read on the forward strand.
ACCTTGACCAAATTCTTAGTTGGGGACTGGTCCAGCTCGTCGTAATCGACATCCGGGCTGTCGCTGTCTGTAATCTGAGGGTCTGGCTTGATAGGAGTTGCCTTTCGGCGTTTGCTAGCCGGAGTTCCGGCACGACCGGAAGCCGGCGTCTTAGCCGGCCTAGCCCGCTTCGGGGTGGGGGTTGCCGGGACGCTGCTAGAGCCATTGCCGAGATGGCCGGCAAAGGCCGCGACAGGGTCATTTCCGTTCTCAACGGCATTTTTCAGAACATTAGCCCCCTGCTTGATGGAACGGAATTGGAAATTGATTCCATCAGCGGTGCTTGCTCCGAAGTACTGCTGGATCTCTGTGACATGGAGCAGAATTAGCAAAGATGCTCAAATTGGAGCCGGAATCGCATGGAAATTGTGATGGGCCCATGATGCGCAAAAGACACTCTGTATATCCTACCGTCCTTGGTCTTGAGGTCGATCACGGCATAGTCGCCGGGATCCTTGCCTTCATTGAGGATAGTGTGGATGAACTCTGCCTGAGCCTTGACAGGCCGGAAACGGTGCTCGATGGCCGATGGGGTCGCACCACCGCCATAGGCCTTTGCAATTTCTGGGGGGTTCAAACAAGGCCATCAGTCTCCAACTCTTTCATGGCAGCCCAGCAAGCAGATGAGAGATGGAGCCAGAACCCCCCCTGCAGAGCATCATTTCACTCGCCACTCTAACAGCCCGTGTTTCCATTGAGGCATATATCGAGCAGGGAAGACCGGGGTATCCGAAAGCAGCTTTGGGTCTAGGGGAGGGTTTGGAATGCGCAATGGTCAAGAATTCATGGACTTACTCTTGTAGTCGAGGCGCTTGTCGTCAAGCGACGCGACAAGAGCGGCAAGCAGACGGGCCTGAGCCTCGTACGACTTGAAATTTGTTGAGGGCGGCATTTTGTCAAGCTGCTGGCTGACAATAAAAGGGTTCGTTTATGATCGCGGTGCTAGCCGCAGGGGCTGAGTGAGAGGGAAAGGTTGAGAGCTGTCGTCAATGTTTGTTAGCGACACAAGTCTGGAAACGCAAGAAGGAACAGTTTGATAGAGGAAACACCTGCGAGAAACGAAACTCGCGGTTTGAATCCTGGCGAGGAAAGAGCAAAGGATTCTGATCTAAATCCAATATCTGCAGAATAAATTGGGACGACTCATCCAGAAACTGACTCGAATCGATCGAGACAACGAGGCAACCGAGGTCTGCCAGATCAAGGACAACCACAACATGACTCATTTCTGCGACAGATCCTCACCAAAGGGAGATTTAGACCGGCGTGTCGCCTCTGAGGGCCGCAAACCCAAATGATCGGGTGTTTTGAGGACGAGGAATGAGACTGTTCGTACATACCTTTGGGTCCGACTGCGAAGTTGCAGGCTTGAGTTGCGAACCAGGCGCCAGAGAAAGAGCGGACCGAGTCGATTCGAAGGTGAAGACGAGAAGAGAAAAACGAGGGGCCCTGCAGAATGACTCGAATAAATAGCTGTGGGAACGACTGCTGCGAGGAGCGCAGGCTGGTCAGTGTGTCGATGGCTCGCCGATACTTTCAACTCGGACGAGGTGAGGACGACTGCGGGCTCAGATACAACTCGGCAGGGAGCCGCATCTACTTGTGCCAAAGAGAGCAAGCCAGCTGTGTAAAAGGAACGAACGGTTGACTGGCTGAATCGTCAGTGTATGGACCTTGCGTAGATAAGGCCGAGAGGAAGGTTCTTGGAGTAGGTAGCTTCTGCGGCAGCTAGTACTACTAGCCTGCAAAGAAATACTTATCCAGGAAGGAACCGTGAGCAGTGGTTAAGAGTCGACTTGGTGGTCAGCTCAGAGCAACGCACTTGCTTTAAGCTTGGGTTGAAGGGCTGTTCAGATTCAAGGGGCACAATGCATTGCCCATAACGGTTGTAACAGCTCGAACTTCCCAAGCGTGAGGGCACAGTGAACCGGGCAAGGTGTATGGAATATGGATTGGGCACCGAACTGAAGTTGTAGCAGTCTTGAAAGACGACATTGGAGGACCGATCTGAGAGACGGAGAAGTGTTGGAGAGATGACAAGGGGACTCGGGCTAGTTCAACTTGGGGCAGATAATGTTCAGGATGTACAAGTACCAGAAGAGATATTATGTAGAGAATAAATCTTCGAAATAGGGTCACGATACTCATCCAAGGCGTTTGAAGTTGAGTGCGCTGAGTGAAACCATAAGAGGCAGAATGCTGATAGAGACCAAGAGAAAGAACAGGAGACTTATGATTAGGAGAGTGCTTTTCAGGACAAATGCATCCTCTATATTCGGTCTTGACACAAGACATTGATAGAGTGTTAACTTACCTTTTTGTTTGTGAGAGTTTCGAGACTCTTTGAAGCCGCTTGTCCAGCTCAACCCAAGCGACGCCCAGGTCGGTGCAGGCCGAGGACACCGAGGTCCTGGAGCAGGATCCAATGATACAGCATATACTATCAAATGCTATGTTGAATGTAGTTATCAGAAGTAGTTGAGATTCAGACAATCAATAGTCTAATGAGTAGTATTGCGACTCTCAGGCTTACAACTGATGTTGAAGGAGAAAACGCAATGCGAGACTAGGAGTCGAGAGAACCGGGCCATCTCCATTGCCAGGCCACCAAAAGTGTGTTTCAGTTAAAGGGCAACTTGCCGACACGCATACACCTAGCGCGAATTCACGCGCAAGCTGGCTGTTATTTGAAGCATTAACGCGTCATAAAATACAAAGGACGTCACCAAGTATGACAACGCTACGTGCCATCTGAGCTCCCTATTGTGATCTTGTGCCTGCATGATTGTCATGGTGGCTGGGCGTTTCTCACTAACAAGATTTCACCCCTTTCGGCAAGACTTGGGAGTGCCCATGGCCATCTCCAATAAATTTGCGTTACCCCTGCAACAGACGTCCACACACACGGACCATCTAAATAACCAACTCCAAGGACCATTGACTCAGCAATCGCATATCTCTGGGCGCTGTCCACATGCTGGAACGTCCATACACGACTGTATTGTACTTCGCAGTCATACGCTCTATATTTACAGTCTAATGCCCTAAGGTTACAATATTGCTTTTTCGCTTGACGATGTCCTCCGGCCTGGCGGAGTGTCGCGTCCACTTGAAGTGCTGAACCCGTTTGTTTTGAGCTCGTGAGACCAAGTGGAAGCAAGCTGAGGGCTCTTGGACACGGCCTCTCCGTCGCCGTACATCATATACTGGAAACCCAAGAAAAGATCACATGCAGCCTGAAACATGCCGCAGACCTTGAACGCCAGCGGGATCGATGTCGTCGAGGTAAAGAACCAAAACATTTTCATGGCGTCACCAACCAGCCAGCTGGCCAGGACCGAGACGCGGAATCCCTTGCATGACTGCGATCGGGCGTTTGCGAGGATTTGCGGCAACGGAAGCGTCGCCTCGACTGAGAGGCCGATGATGCCGATCAGCGAGGAATACGACTGGTATACCACGGGGATTGGGGCCAGCAGGAGCTCGCAAACCACCAGACCAACGAAAAGAGAGAGCAAAAACTGCCAATATCTACTCCAAAAGTCAGCCATCTAGCCATCCGAGCTATCCGCAGTGCACCCGTTGGGCTTACGGTTTTGGAGCCCTCCACTGCCAGAAATTAAACGGCCGTTGTGTCTCGTGTACACGCGCGAACGGGGTGGCGGCTTCCCCGCCCTTCGAGTATGGTGCGGGACGGTGGTCCAGCGCGATCTTAAGTATAATGACCTGCATAAAGACCATAACGAATGATTGTATCAGGAGGGCGTTGTCATATCGCGCGCCGGGGAAATAGAATATCCTGTAAGGAGGAGCGCATGTGAGCACGTGTCCATAGGAACGGGCCGGGAGACGGCTAATACTAACCTGAGCAGCGAGGCGACAAGCATAATAAGGGGGATGTCGAGGGAGAAGCCGGCGCTGGATCTGGTGCGGTACATGGAGTAGGCTTGGTCGCTGTATGAGAGCAGCGGGGACAATATCAGGAATGCTGGGGTTAGATAGCCCAACAAGGTCGTGAACCACCCCATCCTGCCGGCACCGATATGCGAGAGGTTGTCGCGCCGTCAAGTCTCGTTCAGGGGCAGGACCAGCGCTGAGAAGCCGAGGAGCAATGGGAGATTACGACCAAATCGTGACGGAAATGCGCAGTGTTTCGCTCGGGGACATGCCGTTCCAGCAAAAGCCAATTGCACACGTCCGAGTGGGTGGGATAGAGATGATGGACTGCCGGGTCGGGATGCGCTTGCGAAATCGCGGAATCAAAAGTCAAACCCGGCACGGTCCGGTGGCGGGCGCCAACATTGTGCAACCTGATTGTCGGGAGCACCCACAATTTCGGAAGTCACCAATTGCGGCCGGCAGATTCGGAACCTGAAACAGACCTGATCCAGCGACCGCCAACAGCTGGCTAACGGGTGGCCATCGTAAAAATTCGCAATTACACGCCGATCTGGCTCCTAAGAGCTAAAATGTTTTTTTTTTTTTGCTCTCAGTATTATTATCAACTCTCTGATGGCGTTCTCGTTGTACGATTCTGGAACAGAAGCTCAGCAATGATATCCAGCTCAGTCCACGTCGGACCAGTGGCTAGCGTAGCGCGCCTGGCTCAAGAGCGTCAAGACAGAAGGAGCTCGCCTGCAATCCGCTGTATCATGGTACAAGTACCTAAACCCAATGTTGGCCTTCCAGGCAGGAGTCCGGACCGAGCACCTCATCCTATATTCACGGTTTACCGCAGAAGTTGCCGTTGCGGCAGTCCCAGCGTGCAAAACCGAGGACGTCATTCGGCTTCTCCATCAGCGAGCTACAAGCACCGAGGGTCCGTCTCTGCCGTGTCCTCACCCCTGGACTGAGCAGCAAGGAGTAAGCTCGAAGGATAGGCTGGGAAGATCCGCATGCTGCATTCCACCATCGACTTGTTGTCCCGTGGGGATTGAGATCGTGGGTAACTGGGTATGGGTCTGAAACCACATGCGCAGTGGGAAGGAAGGGCTGGTCTTACATGGGATCCGTTGGCTCTACCTTCTCACCGACGCTGGTGACTCTTCAGTTTGCAGAGCAGACAACTGGCGGTTTCCTTCTGTTCTTGGAAGCAACGCGATTGTCTTCCGTCTTCGATAAATCGCCCAAATTCTTCACGATTTCTGCCTTTCAAGACACTGAAGTGTACGTATTATTTACTGCCGTAAGTCTCACAGCGAGGCAGGGAGGCCGATCGTGTGCAATACCATATCGAAACCCATCTAGGGGCTCAATACCCGGCCTCGCTTATCAGGGGCAGCACGCTTCAAGATGCTGGCAGCAATCGTTGCAGGCATGGTACTTCAAGGGGGGCTGTCTTCTGTTAGTGCAGCCAAAATTTTGTATGTAAAAATCATCCTCTCGACTACGGCTCTTAACAGATTCACCGTCCAAGGTTGTACCATTCAAGTCGTTCAACATCTTCTGTGGGAACGAACTGGAAGCACACAATCTTGTCTGATATGTGACCAACTAATGTCGGGAGTGTTCATTGAGCATCTTGGCCTGCACCTCATATTGCAATGTCGCTCTCCACCGTCATTCTGTCGAAGGATAGTCTGTGTTTAGATTTCGGGATACGACTTCAGACGGTGCTGCTTCGCCGCTACGTTACATAAGGGTCGGCGATTACTTCTTGCAAGACTAAGCAGAATGCGAATACGGTTGGTTATCATTAACCTGGTTAACCAACAAAAGGACTTGTCCGGCCAGTTAGGAAGAGTGAAATGGCACCAGCGACTCAAATGCTGATCCAAGGCGCTGCGGTCGGCTCTGAAGCCGTTGGTGTTGACAAGCCGGTGCCAAGGAGTGTCCAGATCCGGAACCTCCAGGAGAGGCAGGCCTATTCTGTACGGCAAACATTCTCAGGGGCTTCTTCTCACTGTCACATGCAGACAAACTCGGACAGCACCAGCCCGGCAAACCGCCGAGAGCTACTAGTGGTGGAAAGACGGCCCTTGAACTCCCGGTTGGGAATGTGACATGGACCAGGTGCTCTAGAAGTCCCGGCAGGAGGGAAAGGACCCCCTTCAAGAGCGGGACTCGCATCAGGACGGCCCTACCACGGCCACGGCATCCACATGACTGCCGATGCACCGAATACTCGGAGCCCTCTCGGCGCTTCTGCCATAGCTCCCAGCCTCCAACCGTTCAAAGATACCAACCATGGACCAGCCTTCTCTACATACACAAACAGCGTACACCCCACGTAAAAACACTCTGAACTGTCCATTATTCCGGGCCCCCAGACTCAAGACCCTGTTAGCAAAAAAAGAAGATCCACCCCAAATACTAGCATCGAGTCCTTGGCCCACATTGAGGTGAGGTGAAATCACAAACCCGCAAATTCGGCACCAACGGATGAAATGGTACGTGCTAGTAGTACCTAGCATTCGCCAGTATGGACTACAGTAGTGTTTGCCGCTACGCGACTTCGAGAAAAATGGACCGAGGAGGATTGATATCCACTCTCGACTGCATCATTAGCTCGATAGTCCAAAATCGGTTGATGCGACGTAACTAACTAGTAACTACCCCCTAACCATCTGTGGCTAGTGATTCTGCTCGGCACATTCCAGAAAAACATCGCCAACAAAGCGACATGGTGGTTCACGAAGGCGTCGGCTGGACGAGGCTTTGCTGGCAACCCGTCGCAAGCCGGACAGCACGTGGGCAACCCAAATACAAGCCAGTTCATGCCTTCATGGACAATTGAGCCAATTCCACAACCACGGGGCTTCCTTGAGCAACCTGTATTGATAACGAGGCTCGTGATATCCGTCGGTCTTCTTTCCTCAAGGCCGGGAAAGGAATTTGAGGTTCTGTCTGTGACCGTCCCGAACACCGGGCCGCGATCTGAGCGGAAGCACGCTGCAATCTATCCGCGAACCGCTTACAGTATTAGAGTTCCGCCATCCATAGGAAAATGGCAGTTATTCCGGTGTGCTTTGATGCCAGAGTCAAGCTACAGAGAAAGGACGTTCAGGCTGCATACTCTCCACTCGGTGTCTATTTTGAGGCCAATATGCATCAGTGCCACCGCGGCTTCCATCGCCGGTTGTATGTGGCAGATCGGTATTACGACGCCTTTCTACATCTATCCCGGTTAAGGGTCCCGATGGGCGAATTTGGACGGCCGCAGTCATACTCTGGGTCCTTATCAACACAATTTGAGACGAAGATACCAATGCAGGTTGCCGAAATACAATACCTTAGCGTTCCGGGACAGGCGAAGTCATCCTGAGTCGTTGATGGCGTCACTTGATTCCCAACTTGAAGTGCTTATAGGTATCTCTTTTCTCGCAACCACTGCCCTTTATAGCAGGGCCTGAAGCCGCGGGCATATGGAATCGTGCAGATATTGAATTATACCGCTTTTCGAATGGGTAAGTACAGTACTCCGTTTCGCTGCAACATTGAGCATCATCTTGAGGCCGATGAAACAACTCGAACCATTATGAGATCGTCACAGCACGTCCCAGCACCCAGCACGAGTTCTGGTGGGCCGCATAAAAGAAACCGACAGTTGCGACTCTGACGTGCCATCGAGCGTATATTGGACGGCGGCAAACCGCCTTTTATTACATGTCAATGTATGTACAGTGTAGATAAGGTTGGCACGGGAAGCGAGGGTAAAAGCCGGGTTGGGCCTTAACGACCTGGTTTTAAGACCACCACGGCCGGCCCATCCCCAGATTCGGAGCACGGCTTTGCTTCTTTTATTAGAAGCCGGACGGGACGCAATATTTTCGGTCTTAGCGATGCGGGGATGGTGCTCGTGGTGCTTTGGACCAGACACATGCAATATCAACTCTGTCGAGCAGCCTCGAGCTACTACCTACAGTACATAGCGAGATGGTGGCTAATTCATCTTGTCTGGGCAGACAAAATGTTGAAGGACAGCCGATCCTGCAGGAACATGAGGTCGTCCAACACGCCGTCTCCGTGACGAATCGCCGACCGAAATGGGCATCCTGCCGAGCGGGCAGGCTTCTTGCTCGTGGCGCCGCAAAGAGAAATTGCATCGGTATTGCTCATGCAGCGGCAGCGTCACCTTGGGAGCAGCCAAAAGGGGTATTTTTCCTACCTAGCGTAGTGTACTGTGCAGCGTCGTGTCCGCGGAAGTTATGCGCGAGCGTTTGTGACCATCTGTCCATGCCTCCATATGAGCGGGGATGCTGGGTACAGGATGCGGAACGGAGGCTGAAATCGGTCCAGTAAGCGAGGCTTCTGCGAGGCCGAGCGTTGAAGGAAGCAATACTTGAACAGCCGAGAAACGCGAACTGATCAAAAGTCTGGAGGACAACGTTTACAGTCAGTAATCGAATAATAAGGGGGGGATGCACACCGTTGAGCTGGGTGGGGCGTGCCCTCACCTTCACGGAGCGGTATGCCGAGCACAATGCATGATGCGGCGCAATCAATCCAATTGCATCCCTGCCGAGTGCGACAGCTGGGGATTTTCAGAGCCGGAGCTGACCGGGTCACGCCTCTGCAGGTCCGCTTTCCATGCGAACAGGCTAATTGCCGCTTCGCTTCGATATTGGCCGGGGGACAAGCATCAGCTCCCCTCCCCGGACGTGAGTTGTTGATTTGTTACCAACACAGCAGGAAGCTGTCAATTTTGGCTGTGCCTCGGCGTGCCGCTCGAGGCCCTGTTGTGTTCCTTGGCGGATTGGGGGCCCGCGGGACCGGGGGCAGATGTGGCGTGAAGACGCAAGAAAACGGGGGAAAACGATTTCCAGCGACTGTTTGTTCCGTTGCCGAACCAGGGTGTCGACGGGGCTGTAGGTAACGCTATCATCAGGGCACGGACGGCCGACAATGCCGGCCATTCTCAGGTCGCCGAGGCGCGGATACTTCAGCTTTTTGGTCGAATGGCCGGCCCGCCGGCCATTGTGCTGGAGTTTTCAGCATGTTGGCATCGGTGACAAGACATGTCGAGAACCATAACTCGGCAGCGCAGTCTCGGCCACCGCTCCCTCCTCAATGGGTGTCTCACAGCACATGGGCCAGGTGAGAAAGCCGTGCCGGAGTCCTAAAAATAGGCTACTGTACAGTAGGTTGTACCTCCGTGCACATACACTCCGCGCTTGTACTAGTATGAACCCATCTGGACAGATCCAGCCTAGCTGCCGTTTTGCCTTCACAATGTCAGGAAACGCCCATCACGACAGTCGCGAGGCGGGGAGCCAACTTTGAATTCCCCTGGGTACCTAGGGATCAACATTAGGATGTATCCCATCTGACGACTGCTTCTAGGACATACATTCCGACAAAGGTAGATGGTATGCGTACACCGCCAGGGCTTTTCTATCCATCAGTATATAAAACATTGCATACATATAGTAACTAACTACCGAGTGTGTACAAAACAGTATGCAGGTAAGGTAGGTACGGAGATATGTACTCCGTATAATAAGTAAATGCTGCTTCTCATGGCGGCGCTCGCTGCAACCGCCAAGGTGCCCCACCAGAATCCCCGGACTATATCACCGAGCCTCTATAACGTTACTGTGTATGTACGTTGTTGCGTACCGGACTGTAAACTTCGTCCGTTCACGAGGATACGCACACCTCCGGCGTTGGTAGCGGCGATCTCCCATTGCATTGCCGCCCGCGCTGTGATTGCCCGCCCCGGGACTTTCGTGCCGTCTAATCATCGCGCCCGGCTGCTGTTGGATTGTTGGGCTGGCGGCAATGGATGTGCATTCGTATGTAAGGTAACTACTTCCGTATGTGATTGGTGCTGATTACCTTTAAGTTACCTTACACTCCGTCCGGCATTATTTCTTTTCAGAGTTTCGATTGAAGACGTCAACCGGCGGACAGGGTGAGACATTCGGAAGAGGCAAACGACGCCCCCGCGGAATCGCCTCTCCATCTGCGGAAGTTGACCAATGGCTTGTCGACCAAGCAGCAAGCCAACAATCCATCGCCGTGTGCTCGCGGCGGATGCATCGCCTGTCTTTGCCTAAAGCCGTAATTCTAGAAGGCCAAGGGCTGATGACCCTTGCCTGCCAAGACAGTTGTCTCGGGAAGCCTCGACGCAACGCTGACAAGCTGTGTGCCTGCTCATTCGCTGAGATCTCCCATGTGGCTCGCATGTTCTTCCCAGCAGGACCTCTGGGCACCTTCGTCTTGATTGGTTTAGGCCCCACTCCGGGGTTTTCGGCAGTCGTCTCGTCTCGTCTCGTGCGTGTTGGTTGATTTCCAAGATCAGCACGCGGTCCGCTGATAACCAGATCTCTTGGGGAAGCTTGTGCCAAGTTCAAGTTTGTGCACGAGATTGTAACGTTTGCGTGTAAGCTACGTGCAACCGGGTAGGGAGTTGGACTTTGATTTCAGATCCGAGCCATAATTTCGTGTTTGTTTCCGGCCTCCCTAAAGGATCTGTGTTGGTAATACATCCACCAAACGCCGGGTTACGCAACATGACATACGCAACCGTCGATCCTAGTACGTTCCCTGCCCATTATTCCCGAGCAAGCAGTTCATCAGTGAGCTAATATTGTCGCTTCCACTTTGTATGGTCTGAGGGGATCTTTATTGGTGTAAAGTCCGTTCAAGGTTACTTTAGGGGTACATAGAAATGTTACGCTGCAGATGACGGCTCGTCCCTCCGCTGCGGTACCCATTAACTCGTATGACGTCCGGCATATTCGCCGACCAACGATGACGACAGCGCCGCTGGAAGGGGTCTGGAATTGCGGTACTTTGTAGTCTTCCTTGAAATTATCAACTAGTAGTACCCTAGGAGGGTCTTCATGTAGGGCTCTGCTCCTTACCATCTTCTGCCGGAATTTCCATTGCAGTGTGTATGTCACTATTACATATGATCCTCCGTATCCTCCAAATTACAGATATACCCGTTGCTAGATAGTGCCCCTTAAGTGCATACGAAGGTTGAGCCAACGGGTACGGTAGTTCATGTGTCCAGTTTGCTATCTACGACTCTAGTGTATAGTGTAAACTCACTAATACCAGGATCGGAGTAATTAGGGACTTTTACAATACAATACAGTCAGCTAAGCAGCTTGGCTCAGATCCGGCTCACGTTAACCCCCACCCCTTTTCAGTCGCATCTCGGGTCTTCATGTTGTCGATCCGGCGGTGACCGACCGCACCACAACAGGTTGCTTACCTATCGGCACCCACATAAAGGTAAGGGAAATCTGTATGTATTGTGTCTAAGGTAACCACTTCATGTATACCTCTAGTATAGTACACATGCTCAGGACGACACAGAATATGACATGACATGAGACACCAGCACCCGATGATGCATGTGGCCCAAAATGGGCATTGGACCAGCCAAGGGAAATTAGACGGACAGACGATAATCAAGGTCCTTAGTATAAGCCCGACTTCAATGACCACATGTACTATACAGTACAAACTCTGTACCCTAGAAGTAAGTAGCAAGGAGTTGCGGAGCAGGTGGAATGTACTAGTACGATGCCTTCAACGTGTGCCAGATGGATTGCAATCCTAGTGTATTCCGTAATGTGATTAGGCCCGCCTCGCTAAAAACACAAGGGGGGAAAGGGAGAGAAAAGAAAAGGAAATCCACAGATCTGTGATCTGTCTCGCTTGGCTTGACTGAGCCCCGTCACTTCGCCAAAATCTCCTAACATGTGGGGTACAATACAAGTTCACTACTTACTGTACTGGACACGTGTAAGGCGTGTATTGTACTGTACATGCGATACAGTACACCACCATACGATGTAGTACGCGCACGAGCCTCATGCCGCATCACACATTCGCAATCTCGCAACGGAACTTTGACCAGGCTTGTTGGTCTGTCTTCCCTTGCGCTTTCTAGTCTAACGAAGCATTATGGTACTGATACACCAAAGGCCTCCTGGGAGAGAGAGAGCAAGGAGTTCAGATGACAGGACCGATATCACCTGACTACCTAAGGTATTGTACCTGATTCCTTGGGGTTAATGAGTGAATACGGATACTACTTCGTAGTTGTCGCAGTGGACCGTTTCCGTCCACCCACCAGTAACGTTAGGTACTTATGAATGCAACTCTCCTAGGCCTCCTCTGGATCATCTCATCATCTCGTTATCCAGCGGCGGCGGGATTCCCAAGCCCCCGGCACTTGACCCCTCTATGGCCCCCACTCCATTGGAGCCGCCTCCAGGAACCGTGGCTTTTCTTGTTGTCACCTTCCCTGAATTGCACCCAAGGTTACAGGCATCATCAAGCCCAAAGGTTTCTAGAAGAAATCCGGGATACGGGATGTGCCAAGACCAAAAGGATCGCAATACAGGCTAACCTGCACATAACGATTGGGTCGGGTACAGGATTTTGACCGTTGATCCCAGGTTATCGTTATCTGGAGTTAACCCACTACCTACCTAGGGAGGGCAATTTGTGGGGCAAACCCCCATTTCGACCACTAAAATCACCGGTTCAAGGCTGCTTAGCTAACTATTTTCGGGGTGCTGAAGTACTGAGACCGCTCTGACTTTAGCGATTTGTATGTATTACTCAGCAAGAATTCTAACAATTATCGTAGTAGGCAGGGACCTACAGTATCCCATACATATAACGTTGGGCTTACGATTTTAACCGTTAAGTGCAGGTAATCGTTATACCTCTGATCGTTATGTGTAGGTCTGACTGGTACCGTATAATCTCGCGAATTTGGGAAATTAAAGTGGCTAAGTCAAGCCCAGCTCAGCGCAGCAAAAGCGAGCGGAAGATGCAAGACAGCCACATCTAGCCACACTTGCCCGTGGTGTACTGGTGCTCCCATTGGTGAATGTTTGGCTTTCTGGGCTGGGCATTTCCACCTTTAATTTCCCAAATTCGCGAGATTATGCGGTACACTACACTACATACTTCGTATACCTAATAATAAGGGGTACTGTGTATTCACACCCCTTCGTCCTTCATCAGTTGTGTTTGGGTCCCGAAGCTCTGGGCGGGTTTTCAGGTCAACGACAACTCACTCACGATGCCCATCAGCTAAGCAGTTATTAGCGGAGTGTATAAAATGCCTACGTATGCCTGTACATACATATTACATTGCTCTGTAGAGATTGCTACGTACAAGGGCTGTTGGTTCCTCGTGTCCTGCCCAGCCAGCAGCACCGCAACGGCGTTGTTGGTCCCTAAGGCAGCGGGACGGAAGTTTCCATCTCTGTTTCCGGCCCTGTCCTCTGCTACTTCAGCCATAATTTGCCTCACCATTTGGTTAAAGCGTAGTTACGGTACACTACGTAATAATCTCTTGGCTGGCTATCTTGGGTCTATCTGGGGAGGAAACAAAAAACAACGAAGAGGGTGCCACAAGAAGCGTGAAGAAGATACAAGGGCTTGACGATTAAATTAGAGAAAGAGCCAACAGGTTCAGACCTGCAAGATGTTCCACGAATAGAAAAGATGCAATTCATCCTGCCAACTCTCTGCGGTTACTGCGGTAGCCTTGAACAGCCAGATCGGTTGGTTCGCTTCCTGGGCGAGTTTACCGAGTCGCGATGCTGCGTAACGATAACGAAGAGGGATGCTGCCTGCCTCTCTCGCGGTGACTCGGTGTTGTATTGGAACCCATAGTGGGCTCGTTGTCTCTCCCAACTCCCGAGAGCCATTATTCAATCATGTTGATGTCCATTTATCGGAGTACGGAGTAGCATCGACGAGGATCCGCGCAAATTCCAGGTTGAGCTAGCACACGTTTATGTCCGTGTAACACCCACGTTGGTTTGGTTTTCGCCCCTGAACGAAACTGGGATACCTGGCCCAAGGGTTATGCTTGGCCCTATCCTTGCACTCCTCGATTCGTGCTAAAATGGAAGATGGTGCGACGATACGCAGCGCACGAGCGATCTGTGTTCCGCTGGCACTTGCGGGTTTAGCATTTGCGACCCCATTCTTTCGCCAACAGGAGGGTCTGATCAACAAATTGTGTCTCACAAGCGACAGAAAGCGGCACCTCTCCGAACCTGGAGTCGCACGGCAGTAGTGATTGATCGGACGAAGCTTCATCGGCGCGACCCGTATAAGAGCCAGTTGATCATCGGGCGGAGCACATCGGGGAACATGGGACAATGGTCCTTGTTGGCCATGTTCTCACTGCTGTCCGGGAGGAGCCCCCTATCGAGGGCTAGCTGGCCGACATTAGTGCATAGCTCCTGAATATGTCGGCCTACTACAGTACTACTCACCTTACTGACGGATTTGTTTTCGACCCCAGAGGACTCGGCACCGGATTTGCAATGGGGACCGGTAAAGCTACGGTGGGAACAAGTGCGCGGTGCCGGCTGTTGATATCCGCGGAACTGGACAAAATTTCCAGGTCAAGAACACGCCGAGATGAGATGCAATGGCCGGGGCGACGTACTGTGTATGTATTATCCGTACCGCAAAGGTTAGGTGTAGACCGGATTGAACGATTCTTCCTTTGCGGACCGAGGATTTTCTGGGGTTCAGGGTGTCCAAATACATAGTCTCATGCAGCCAGCCATTTTCGGAGGTGCGACGAGCCAGTGTCCCCGTAGCCAGGTCTAGTCGGCTACGTTGGATGAAAGCAGCTCGGGTAATCACCAAGCATTGCTTGCTCGCCAATGGGTTAAAAGTATAACATCCCCTCCTTTTTGCAAAGCTCCTGGCCTTCACTTTGTCGGGGCGAGCGCGCACCAGGCTCCCGGAGAATATCCCTGAAACGCAGAGCGCAGTGGTCGGCTGAACCCGTTTCTGACGCCGTTGGTTCTGTCACGAATGCACGGTAATCTAAAAGGACGGGCCAGCATTGCGCAGCAGGCGAACCAGTGTCCAGGAAGCTGCATGTAAACCCTCATGGATTGTGCTGTGCCCGGCGGGGAAGCCGCCAGATTAAATCAGATCCCGTCGAATCTCGGATGATTTATGATTGCCGTGCAGCCAAAGCTTGTCAAGCCAGCAGAGCCGGCAGCCTAGCATAGCATAGCATAGCCTAGCATGGCATGGCATAGCATAGCATGTGTCGTTCCTGGTTGGCTGTTTGCTCTCGGTCTGCTGCACCACTCCGAACTGTGTTCTGGTAATATATATGCAGGATAGAAAGGAGACAAAATAGAGGCAGACTGTGATCGTGTACATACAGAGAGGTACACTGATGGGGTTTCGCGGCTTCAGGGGGGCGGAACTGGAAGATGGCGAGATCAGCCGAGTGCTGTGATGGCGTTAGTTAGGTACATAGTGTAGTTACTGTAGCCGGTGGTGGCGCTGTCTGAAGCGACAGGCGAGCAATCTGGAACCAGTGATCCTTCATGCAGCATGACGAGATGAGAGGTGGAGGATAACCTCAAGTTCCTTACTACTAGTTATAACGTGATGAGGGAAAAAGGAGCTCGTTTATCGACGGGGTTTGCTTGCTGTTGACACAGTATGTCCATATGTAATAAAGGAGACATTCCACAACACGCATCCCAGGGGCTTGGGAACTAACGATGACATGCCGAGTATTAGCCGTTTGCTACTTGCAGTCGCACGGGACACATCAACACCCAGCATTGAGGCGCAAGTTCGCAACTCATGGGCACAGACCACACTGTGTTCCTGCTGTGCTCATGCGCGCCTGCCGGCGCTGCTTCATTAAGGCATGGATCCTGTAAACTTGTTGATTTGGATGGGAATCGGCACTCGTGTCAGACGCAGAACAAGCACAGATGGACCTGGTTTGCAGATGGGGTGTCGTCTCTCGTCAGGTCATGCTGTGCGAGTGCGAGTTCGTGTGGTCGAGGTGTAGTACGCTAATTAGAGCAGGAACAAATTCTTGGCACTGCTTAAGCTCGGATACGAGCGTTGAGCCGTCCCAGGCCCTCAAAGTCAACGCCAACGGCTCTGTATCGTGAAGTGAAGGCAAGGTTAGGGTGCCGTATGTATTGGTACTGTACACTCTCGCGTTGTTATTTTCCTTGCCGCTACCGGCTGAGAGCCGGATCGCAGCGGTTGTTTGGGGAGTACTGGCATACTGGGACAATCATTTCTATAGTTGTTGAAATCGGCTGTTGCTTCTCGACTCGCGGGTGGGTACAGGTCCCTAGTAAGGGACCTACACTACTTGGCGACAACTGATGAAATCAGTCATGAGAGTATCACCATCTCGCCCACTACGGATTGGATGCATTAGAATCGAATACTCATCAACGTTATGGGAAAAGTCAGAACATGATTCAAAGGTGGGCGCAAAACTCATGGACAATCGGGGTGAGCAGCGTACGTTACATGATTACAATGTCCACAGTACGGTATGCAACGCACATACACGTACTGTACCTACAGTACACATATGTTCTTGTCAGCGATCTCCGTGCCTGCATTCCTTACCGAGCCCCGCCTAATTTCCCAAACTTCCGCATTTTGCAAGCAGGGCCCTGGATCTGCGTCGCTGAACATTCGACCGACCATCATCGTCATCGCCAGATCTTGTGGGTCGTGGCGCCGGGTGGAAACGACGCTCGGTCAACATATCCGACGGGGCGTTATCTACACTACTAGCGAACCCAGACCAAAGACACGTTGGGAAGTCGCAGCATGGGTACATTCCGTATAGTTTACAACGTGACTCGGGACGAATAGCTCAGGGTGGCCTGTCTACTGTGTAGAGGTATGTATTATACATACAATACATTACACTGCAGGGTAACGTTAAGGTAACCCAACTGTCGACATTGACAGGCGAGAGGCTGCCTTCAGCTGGGTTGCACGAAGGGCGCCAGTTCAGCGAGCGGGTACCTCGCTGCAACCACTTCTGCCTCGGCTTTCCTTCCGCCGGACAAGTCACTCGCCCGTCTCCGCCCCTTCCTCGACCCTTGGATCACAAGGCGAAGGGCAGAGTTGCACTGGCTAACCCGCCCCGCGCCGCACATTGCTGCTGTGGTGCAAAATCGTATTCGAGATCACAGAAACAGGAGCTCCAGAGTGCAGAATGCAGATGGCTAACCGGTTGAGCTGACGGGAACTGAGTGGAAATTAATAGGCGAGGCTGCGGCGTTTACCATGATGCAAATCTGTTCCCCGTAGTTTTTTTGCTTTTTTTTTTTTTTTTTTTTTTTTTTTTTTTTTTTTTT